>NW_014580345.1:0-4225 GCF_000485595.1 Priapulus caudatus | reverse complement strand
TGAGCTCCATCCGCCAGGAACGGTCATGCAGCAATACGCGCAGTTCGCCGGCGAACCCAAGGCAGCTCGCCGGCTAGTGTAATGCTCCTCCGGGGGCGTCGCAGGTCAACCAGTGCAACTAGTTGAGTGATCGCACTAGTACGGGCGAGCCTATTGTTGCGGACGTAGTGTCGTAGCGAGATTGACGTCTGTTAGCAGGTCCCGGGTTAGGGTTAGTGGTTTAGGAATTAGGGTTAGCCTGGCTTAACTTGCGCAGTTTAGGATTAGGGTTAGGGGTTTTTGGACTTCGCAATGATATCTGCTCCCATCCGAATCGTATTAATTTTTGTGAGATCACAATGAGTATATAACCTCGCGGTGCTTCAGAGACGTTGGTCATGGCCGGGGCAATCATGTACAGGCCGAGCCAGGCGGGGCGTTTTCGGGGGGTCTCGAATCGGACCGCCCCCTCCGCTCACCCCGACATTCACGTACTTGTGTGTCCGAAGCCGGAGCCCCCTCCCCCTACCTCCAGAAAAAATAATAATTTACGAAAATATTTTGACCAAGATATTTTCCCTCATAGGTCTCGCTCCATTTTAGTGTAATTAAATTTAGCAAATCGTCCATCGTGCGGGAAGGAGTGAACAGTTGAACCCCCTCCACCACGCCTATCACCCCCGACATCTGGTTGTTTTGGCTCCCTTCTGCCCTATACTGGTCACTGCTTCGCGCACCGAGCACGCTGGGGCGTGCTTTATGGGGGGTCGTCCGGAGTCCGGGCCCCTACCCTTCGCGCTCCTGCTTCGTCGCAACTTTGCGGTTGTACGGTTAGACCCCCTCCTCGGTCACAGATATCCTGTACCACGCCGCTGCCGAGCAAATTGCCAGACATTGGAAACGAACCCCCCTCTACTACTACTCCCCCCAGATAGACGTGGCTACCTGGGCCGCTTAATATATGTACGTCTTTAAGGGTTGTGGTTGCGCTATGGTGATTGGCGTGTTACGTGAGGGTTACCCGTTACGCGAACTATCGTTATTTGAAACACGTCATCGTCACGGATCCGTGCTTATCAAGTGAGCTCCCTCCCGGGCACGCGCGGGGATCAGCATCACCCATGCCCAAGCGTCAGTGATGCGCCGTAATATCGTCAGACCGGGAACACTTCTGGACTGCCGAGGTTTCAAGTGGGAAGGCACACCTCTCTGGTCGAACTATCGGACGTGCGAAGGCAGAACTGTCCACTTCAGGGGCATTCTTACTCGTGCTCAGCCTACATGGAATTGCATTAGGGTTTATCTTATTTCGTCTAAAAACTCTTTCACACGTTTGTAATGATAGAATGTCTGTTCACAATCCAGTAACTGGTGCGCATCTTTTAATCGCGTAAAACTATAGAGTAGTTTGATTACATGTGGTTCCTTTAGGGTTACAATAGTGACATAAATTAATTCATAAGTTGCAATGATGGTGTTTTCGCATACTGTAATGTATATTAACCAAGTCATCTGAAAAGACGCAAAAGAATGTCGGTACTTTCTGCGCGATTCGACTGAACTTTACCTATATGAAAAAAATAATTAGCATGCGCACGTTGTTTTCAAAATTGAACATATAGTTGTTTTGATTCCGGACAATTTTTCAGTCAGAAGGTAAACCATTGGCAGGCCCAACACTTCCTCGTGTAGTAACCCTGTTCTAAAGCCATCAGGTGTGGCTTTTTCTTTGTTTATGAACATCATTACAGTCACTTAGTTCCTACTCATCTGACACACAGGCACTTGGAGCGTTTCAATTATAAATATAATGCTAATATACGCGAAATCCTGATTTGATTACCAAGTCTAACTAGTTTCTTACTGCTTATTGCCGACAATTTCCTGCAAATGCCGTCCAAATGCTCATCTCAGACTCCAACAAACTCTGGCTGCCATTATATATATTTATGTGTCAGTGTGCAGCGGCAGCCATGGTGGCAGCCAGAGTTTGTTGGAGATGAGCATTTGGACGGCATTTGCAGAAAATTGTCGGCAATAATAGGTGAAAGAGAGTATAGAAACATTAGGACTTTGGTAATAAATAGATTTCGTATTTATTTAGCATTATATTTTATTGAAACGCTCCAAGTGCCTGTGATATGACACCCTTACAAAATACAAGTAGGCCTATAGTTTAGTCAGCTACAAGTGTTGCAACTTGCAGTTAGCTCATTTAATAAGTAAAACAAGCATCCAATTTATCTACCTATTTATCCACCAATTTATACATCCAAATGATAGTGCAGTTAATCAAAGCAACTAAGAACTAAAAACCCATGTCAAACGTGATCATGCGACATGTTACCAAGGAGCTGAATGGCTTCCAAAGTCGGTGCCATGTTAAATCTACCAATTCAAATATATACATACAATATACATATATATGCATTAATACATAGATTAATTGTTGCGCATGTGTGTGATTTGAATAATTGAATTGCTCTTTCGTCTGTAATCTTCTAAATTGGAAGGGGACTTTTTATAGTAGGTTTCAGGGGAGAGATAGTGAATATAGAAATAAATTAAGTTGTGGATATAGAAATCAGTTAACCCTAACCCTAATCCTAACCCTATCCCTAATTCTAAAATAAAACAAAATTAGCCAAAAATAATAAATAATAAAATAAATAAGAGACAAAATTAGCCAATCAGAGCCGTCCCCTAGCGGATCACTATTACCGCGTTCACACGGTCATGGTTTGGCTCGAGCCAAATGGGCTAAATTTGGCTCGGGCCGGTTTCAGTACACGGTCGGTTGCCGACTTTATTTCGTCGAAGTACACGTTCGACACTTGCGGCATCTACCGCTCAACCGATTCTACCGCTCGCCGAAAGCTGGTGCTAAAATTTGGCTTGGGCCTGGTCCGACGTTTTCGATGGGACCAAATTGGCTCGTGCCAAATTGGCACGGCCCGAAAAACCGTCCGTGTGAACGCTCGGCTGGAGCCAAATCTGGCGCAGGCCTAATTAGGCTCGGGCCAAAAACGTCTGTGTGAACGCGCCTTATCTCTCACCTGTGCAAAATTCGACTTTAGAAGGTTCTTGTTGTATTGTGGTGCCACCTATGGGACAATATGTAGGCCTTTTGTACCGACGAGCAGTGGTCACTGTAATTATAACAACCACTGGTACTTGCTGCCCGTAAGAGCAGGGTAAATCCACCAGCAGAGATGTTCTTATGTATGTGTACTATCTTGAAGTAAATCTATACGGTCAACTTTTTTATCACACCCATTGGATTTGGGTAAAGGGGCATATATATGTTAAAATATTCTTGAACTTAAAAAACGGTTGGAGGTTTCATAAGGTATAATTATATAAAATTATATATATATATATATATATAAATNTCTCTCGTCTCTCTCTCTCTCTCTCTCTCTCTCTCTCTCTCTCTCTCTCTCTCTCTCTCTCTCTCTCTCTCTCTCTCTCTCTCTCTCTCTCTCTCTCTCTCTCTCTCTCTCTCTCTCTCTCTCTCTCTCTCTCTCTCTCTCTCTCTCTCTCTCTCTCTCTCTCTCTCTCTCTCTCTCTCTCTCTCTCTCTGTAGAAGCTGCGGGACGAACAGCGCTCCCATGTTCCATCCACGTGACCTTGAATGCGGGATCAGTCGACCCGCAGCGGGCCGGATAGGCAACGCTTTCTATTCACGCGAGGAAAGCAAATGCATTTTTATGGGTGGCGCCTGTGAGAGCTATAAGGCATCTGCGTGCGTTATTTGCACGCGTCCGCTTCCTTATGCCGTTACGCTCGTGCAAACATAGTACATATCCATCGCTACATATTCATCGCACGTTTCCGTGTCGCGTTTGGTAGCTTGCCAGCGTTGACAGATGCTGTGGGACTGTTGTTGTGATATTGGCCTTTGTTGTTGCGAGTATTTTTTCGCGCTACCGCTTTCATTCAGATACATGGGCAATAGCTTGGCGGCAACAAGGCGACATTTGACGAAGTGTTTTGCGTGGTGTAGTGTATAACACCTGTTGTTGTCTTTTTCTTTTGAATTTTTTGTTGATATTACCCTGAACCAATTCACGCGTTCTAGTCTCTGTTTGCGTTCTCTGTCAGTATATTACACGAACACGCACGCGCGCACGCACGCACGCACGCACATAACACAACATACACGCACGCGCGCGCACCCCACACACACACACACACACACACACACACACACACACACACACACACACACACACACATCTCTCTC
>NW_014580344.1:13195-18044 GCF_000485595.1 Priapulus caudatus | reverse complement strand
TGTGTGATGGTGTGGTTGTGTGCGTGTGGTGTTGTGTGTGTGTTGCGTGTATCGTGTCGTGTTATATACTAGCTGCTGTGCGTTGTACTTTCTCGAATAGCACTTGAGCATGATCTGGATGAAATGTGTCTTTGTTTAGAATGTATGAATCTATATTGTATGGGGTTGCGACAAAGCTAATAAATATCTAGGTAAATCTAGGAAATGTATACCTCGGTAAAATACTAAGGTAAATACCTCAGTAAATACCTGGTAAATACCTCGATAAATACCTAGGGTAAATACCTCACACGTAAATACTTAGGTAAATACCTAAGGTAAATTACCTCGATAAATACGTCGATAAATACCTAGGTAAATAACCTAAGTAAATACCTAGGTAAATATCTAGGTAAAATTACTCGGAAATACCTAAGGTAAATTACCTAGGTAAACAACCGCCCCCTAAGTAAATTACCTAGGTAATACCTAAGTAAATACCTAGGTAAATACCTAGGTAAAATACCTAAGATAAATACCTCATAAATACCTAAGTAAATACCTCGATAAAATACCTAGTGTAAATACCTAAGTAATACCTAGAGTAAATACCTCGATAAATACCTTAGGTAAATACTAAGTAAATGACTAGGGTAAATATCTAGGTAAATACCCTCGGTAACATACCTAGGTAAATACCTAGGTAACTGTAAATACCTAAGGTAAAATACCTTAAGTAAATTACTATAGAAATACTAGTAAATACCTAAGTAAATACCTCAGTACCAATACCTAGGTAAGTACCTCGATAAATACCTACGATAAATACACCTAGTACAATACCTTAGGTTAAATACCTAGGTCGTAAATGACTAGTAATACCTCGATAATACCATAGGTAAAATAGCCTAGGTAACATACCTCAGAAAATACCTAGGTAAATACTAGGTAAATACCCTCGAGTAAATACCTAGTAAAATACCTAAGTAAATACCTAGCGTAAATATCTAAGGTACAATTACCTAGCGTAAATACACTCGGTAAATACCTAGAGTAAATCCTCGGATAACACGCACGAACACACACCACACACACACCACACACACACACACACACACACACACAACACACACACACACACACACACACGCGCGCGCCTGCGCGCGCGCGCCGCGCCCAAACTGACCCACGTGTCACCCACTCCGCATCATTAATCCACATCGGGGACACTCGATCCCGCAGTGTATGCCTTTTATCACGTCGTCGCATTAGCAACACGATTCACAACTATTATTGTCACCTAATGGCAACAGCTCGGAACGTCTGCCTCTCTAGAAAGTCGCTAGCCAACTTCCACAGGTCAGAGTGAGGGCGTAGTAGTAGTAGCAACAGTAAGCAGTAGCAGTAGCAGTCAGAGAGGGGCAGTGGAGTGGCAGTGGCAGTAGCAGTGTGCAGTGCAGTAGGCAGTAGCAGTAGCAGTTAAGGCCGTGGCCAGTGCCGTGGCCCGGCCGTAGGCCGTGGCCGTGGCGGACGGCTCGGCGGCGGCAGCAGCAGCAGTAACAAACAGTAGTACTCCTAGAACTATATATGACCTTTCGCTCGACACAGGAACGCCACATTCGCAACCTGTGGTGGAGCGAAGGTTATAGTTCTAGAGCGTATAGCAGTAGTAGCCAGTAGCAGTAGCAGTAGGCATAGCGAAGGAGTAACAGCAAGCAGTTAACAGCACAGTAAAGCAGAACAGCAGCAGTAGCAGCAAGCAGCAGTACAGCAAGCAGCAGCAGCTAAACAGCAGCAGCAGTAGTAATCTTAGTGAGGCAGCAGCCACTAGTAGTAACTAGCAGCAGCCAGCAGTAGTATAGTAACCGTATAGTAGTAGGAGGCAGCCAGTATGTAACAGCAGCAGCAGAACAGCGCAGCAGTACTAGCAGGCATAGTAAACAGGCAGCAGCAATTACACAGCAGCAGTAGTAACAGCACAAGGCTAGCAGCAGCAGCCAGCAGTAGTAGTAGCAGCCAGCAGCCAGCAGCAGCAGCACCGTAGTAACAGCAGCAGCAGTAACAGCATCAGCATTATCACAGCAGCAGCCTAGCATCACGTAGTAGCAGCAGCAGTAGTAGCAGCGCCTTCAGCAGCAGCAGCAGCGAGCAAGCATCAGTAGGCAGCAGCACAGCAGAGTACACAGCAGTAGCAGCAGCAGCTGCGATCCAAGTACCACAGTCTAGAGCAGCAGCAGTGAGTAACAGCAGCAGCAGCAGCAGGGAGCAGCAAGCAGCAGCCAAGTAGTACAGCAGCAGATAATAAAAGTAGCAGCAGCATAGCTAGACAGCACAGCAGAAAAAAAAATAGAAAAAAAAAAAAAAAAAAATAGTACAGCAGCAGGTAGTAGCAGCAGCAGTGAGTATACAGCAGGTGACGGCGCGAGCATGGAAGCAGACCCTGTGAGGCAGCGAGCATGGTACGTGAATCCGCATTATTCTCCTCCGCGCGCAGCGCCTCACGATGTGTTCCTTAATCACAAATCATGCGGGGCGCGTGCGTATCGTGCGTGTATATGCGCGTGCGTGCGTGGGGAGGGGAGAAGGGCGCCGTGTGTAATCACACAGGCATTGAGCGTTTCGATAAAATATCATGCTAAATAAATACGAAATCTATTTACTATCAAAGTACTTAATGTTTTCTATATCTCTCTTTCACCTATAATTGCCACTTTTCCCGTAAATGCCGTATCCACATGCATCATGCTGGGCAACAAACATGCGGTCGCCATGTGATTAGAGAGTATAGAAACATTAAGACTGTGGTATTAAATAGATTGCGTATTTTAATTAGCTCATCTGCACATAGTCAGCATGGCACGCTCTGTAGAAATCGCATAGAGCGTGCGTCGGCCGTCGCGTGGTTCCGTCCGTCCGTAACAGTTGGGCAAATCTTAACCGCTCGACGTACGGTCCACGATTATTCGGGGGACGTGGGGGGGTAATCCAAAAACTTGTTCGGCGATGTCGAACCTGGGGGGTCAAAGGTCAAAGCAGCGTCAAGAGTGTAAATAAGGTTGGGAACATTCCCCTTAATCTTAAGGTATAGGCAGGAAATGCAGAATTGCGGCACAAATCTAAAACGGCTTGACCTTAGGCTCGTGATTAGTCGGTGTATAGCATATGGTAGGAAAAAGCCATCACTGATGACCGAAATTGCGAGGTCACACTGTCAAAGTCAAGGAGCGCAGGGCAGATTTTAGCACATTTTCGAGGACATGGTCTGACGGAGCGATTGAAAAACTTTTTGTTCAGCGGTGACCTACCATTTTTTGTGGCTTTATGAAAGGACCAATGAAATGTTACTTTTCCGCTGAGCATTGCGAAGAGTAATTGTCGGATAACCTTTTGACCCTCAAGAGAGGGTTAAACATTGATTGTTGGACTGTAACAAAGGGATGAACATGCTTTTGCTATTATAACAGGACATACCCTGTGTGAATGTTGAGGCTACAGTTGCACAGTTTAATTGCAAGGCAATGTTTGTTGAACAAAGGTTTACGCTCCTACATCCTATTATTTTCTAACAGTAGTATATAGCACCCTGAAGGCTGAATCCGTGAATTGCTCGTGTGGGTAGGCAAAGAACACGGGCAGCCCAATGGCTGCACATTTCTAATAATAATTGTTGCCTGCCAACTTGCAATCACATGTGTCTGCAAATGCATAGATATTGAGGTGGGTGCGAAAGTTGTAGGCTGATAGTATTTGTTCAATTGGGCTACGAAAGTAAACAAGAATAAGAAGACTTATGTATTAGAGACCGTCTTGCTATGCACAAATGATTTATCAGCAAACACCGTAACACCAGCTGAGCCTGTCGTGGCACACACTGCGGCACTTGTTTAGGCATTATATTTATTGAAACGCTGCAAGTGCCGCCTGTGTATATCTACCACAGAGGTGCATTTTGCAAGCACAACAAGATCGTAAAAGCTTTTAAAAAATAATTTAATAAACATTTTATTTGTAATTAACTTCGTTCCACTGCCGCTGCTGCTGTTAATCGCTTTCTCCTTCCTTCCCTTCCTTCCCCTCTCTCTCTGTCTCTCTTTCTCTCACACTCTCTCTCTCTCTCTCTCTCTCTCTCTCTCTCTCTCTCTCTCACACTCTCTCTCTCTCTCTCTCTCTCTCTCTCTCTCTCTCTGACGAACGAGAAAGAACTGTTGAACCTTCCATCCTGACATTGTGAAACCCTGCAACGATTATAGGCGTATAGTAAACACATACCGTTAGTAGCACCCATTGGTCTTTTCCGTGTTCGCTCGACCTTTCCAAGGAATCCCCCCCTCCAATAATACTAAACTTTCGCCACGCCCACCGTTCTTTTCCGTGTCCTTTCGACGTTTCCAGAGACCCCGCCCCAATCATACTGAACGTTCGTGTGTCTTTTTATCTGTTTATGGAGAGGGGAGGGATCGCGCAATGCTACAGACACTCTGATTAGTTTACGAGGCAAGTTAGGCAGTTATTTATGTGGGTCGACGGGGCCACGAAAACATGCGTGCAATCTCACTAGTTATATAGCCGGTTGGTTGCATTAGTTGGCTTCTATCTTGATATGGCAGTGGGGCGGGCGATGTATACAAGATGCAGTAGTGAAGATGATGTTACAGTGATAGGTTGTAGAGCAGAGCGTGTGTAGTGATTATAGCAGAGATGCTACGACAGCTTTGTGGATGCGAAAGCGAGCAGCTACAGTAGCACACACACAGTACAGACGCAGAGACACGCGCACACACACGAGCACACGTACGCTCACACACACACACACACACACACAACACACATACACACACACACACACACACACACACACACGAGCACACAC
>NW_014580344.1:5247-11953 GCF_000485595.1 Priapulus caudatus | reverse complement strand
GTAGATGAAACTTAGAAACTCAGAAACTCGGAAACTCGGAAACTCGGAAACTCGGAAACTCAGAAACTCGAAAACTCGGAAACTCAAAAAGTCGGATGTCGTTTCAGGGCTTCCATATGATCCAGCTATTTATCAACCGTTGAGCCGTAATCCACATGTGTTTGCTGCCATATCCGATGTCGAAGCGTTCTTCTGACTCGATGTACGAGAATTTAGAAGCCGCGCGCTCGATTTGCTCAGTTAATCTAACAATTTATCAACCATAATGCCTAAGCCCGATAGTTGGCTATCCGATATTTCAATGTGTGTGAACTCAGGTGGTAGTAGGCCTAGTATCATTTGGCTTCTACATCGATTCATCAATTTTAATCGAAAGCATTTAGCTCTTCTTCTATTCAAGATGGCGGTCGCAACGGAGAAGATTATCGTTCGAGATTTTGTATCGCAAGTTAATATAGTAATTTATCAACTTTAAAAAAAAATTGACAGGCCGTATAATTGTCTTCTATACATGATACGAGATTCTCTTGCGGAAATAGTAGATTTTGGATCGCCTCGTATACACTAACGATTGTTTAACGATTATATAACGATTTATATATTTTGTTAAATGTACAAACCGTATAATTGTTCTATCTAAGATGGCGGCGGTGCGGTATTCTCATGCGAAGAGGCTCGCATTTTATCGCGTCGTTAAACTAGCGATTAATCGAAAATTAAAAATCAAAAAATTATTTAGAAAAAACGAATTGCAGTCCTATCCAATATGGCGGCAGCGTGAGAACGTTTGGCATATTTCTCCTAATTCAAGATATATGAGATAGGCGACGGCGCGGTATTCTCGTACGAAGAGACCCGCATTTGTAAAACATTACAATAAAAGCATTTTAAATAAATCGCCCCGTTAAATAAGTGATTTATCGAAAATAATAAATCATCCAATATGGCGGCTGCTGCGACGTCGTGAGAACGTTGCGCATATTTCTCCTAATTTTCGTCATTAGAGCGTGTTCTCGTCACGGCCAGGGCGCATGCGCACTGATGCTGTAAATTGCTCCCCGGCAGGCGGTCGCTGCGGATGCGAGTGAGTGCGTGTGTGTGTGCGTGCGTGCGTGCGTGTGCGTGCGCGCGCGCGCGTGTGTGTGTGTGCGTGCGTGTGTGCGTGCGTGCGTGCGCGCGCGTGTGCGTGTGTGTCGGTGAGGCTAGGGCCACAATGTCCACGTCAAACGCTCGTCTACATCCGCGTTTGAGATCCGCGTGTGAGAGCTTCTCGATATCGATCTCGTAAACACTTATTTTCATTGAAAAGAGACGATAGTTAGTTTCAATATATCGGCGATGTAGTGGAGATGCGTTTAGCGGATCCGTTTTAAGGAGGCAGCTGTTGCTGCAGATAATCCTTGCATTTATGATGAGTCATCGTTGGTTCAATCGGCTTAGTATATATCGCCCCCTCAGGTCGCTGGTGTGCTGTGCAGTGGCCGAATCGAGTAAGATGCAATGGTGACAGTCCGAGTAAGAAGAAGAAGGGAAAGTATATCCCGCAGTGTCATAATTTCAGGCGTACCATAGTGACGCGGCAATACCATTCAAATAACAGTGAGTTTTAATGAGTCAGGGATTTTTCTAATAATATTAGCTGCAACATTAGGATTTTGTCTCTGACCGGCATTAGTATATATCTGTCGCTAAACTAGTCGCTATAATTTGATAATATGCTTATCGTAACGTGCTAACTTTTGATGATTTCGATAGTATTATAGCATTGGATACGGGACTTATGCTGGATCTGGCTCGGCTGTTGTACTTACGTAAACAGAGAAATTTATGTCGAGAGAGATGGAAGAATGACAGACAGAGAGAGAGCGGAGAGAGATATCTAGAGAGAGAAAGAGAGACGAGAGAGCGAGAGAGAAGAGAGAGAGAGAGAGAGAGAGAGAGAGAGAGAGAAGAGGCTCGTAGAGAGAGGCTGCTAGAGAGAGTTGAGAGAGAGAGAGAGAAGATCTTAGAGAGAGAGAGACGAGAGAGAGAGAGAGGAGAGAGAGAGAGAGAGGAGTGAGAGAGAGAGAGAGAAGAGACAGAGAGAGAGAGTAGAGCGCGAGAAAGGAAGGGGAGAGGAAAAAAAATAGACGAAAAAGAAAAAGAAAGAAGCGAAACACTCGGCGAGAGCAAAAAAGAGAAAGAAACTGAGAAAGAAAAAAGAGAGAATGCGAGATCGAGAGAAGAAAGAAAGAGAGATAGAACAGAAAGAAAAAGAAAGCGAAGGGGAGAACGAAGAGAGAGGGGGGAGAGAGAGGGCGCGCGAGAAGAAGAGAAAGCGCGAGCTGCCGAGAGAGAGAGAAGCGAGCAAAAGAGAGAGAGAAGAGAGAAGAGACGAGAGAAGAGAGAAGAGAGACGAGAGAGAGAAAGGAGAGAAAGAGAGAGAGAGCGTGTGAGAGTAGAAGAGAGATGAGAGAGAGAGAGCGAAGAGAGAGAAGGAGAGAGAGACTGTATTTAGTGAGCCCGCCCCCCCACCCCACCCGTCTGCATGGCCGTCGCTCAGTCTACAGCGAAGTGAGATGGAACAGTCGTTGTAGCGAAGCTATGAAACTCGCGCTATATTCTATCATTATTAATCTATTATTATCATTCATCATATTATAATATTCGAGATGAAGTGGCAGCGAACATAGCGCAAAAGGGAGCAGCAGAATCTCCGGCAATGCGGCTGCTTTTATCATCGTGAAAAGTTTCAACGCTCATTGAGCGATTCAATCCGTTGCGAGAGTAGCGCAGCACGCATGCGAACTGGTTCGCGTGCAGTGTTGTTGTTGGTTGTTGTTGTGTGTTTAAAGTGGTTGAAGCCGGAATTCGGGTGGATACTTACCCGGGCGTCGCGCAGCATTACGATGTTGGTGAACTGTAACATGTTTGTTCACGTTCAGCAACTTACGTTTCAACTGAACATGTCCTTAATGGATCTGGCTTGCTCGCTCTGCTTGCTCGCATTGCTGCGCGCTTGCCTGCGCTTGCCTGCTGCTCGGAGCAGCGAAAGTCCACGCCGAAACGAAGCGAACATGGCCATTCGCCCGTATTTCGCCTTGCTCGAGCAAACGAAAGTCCAGCGAAACGAAGCGAACCATGGGCGCCCCGCTCTGTATGTTTCGCATTTGCTCGAGCAACGAAAGTCCCCCCCGAGGCGAAACGAAGGCGAAACATTACCCAGTCTCAAAATGCTTGCTCCCTGCTATATACCCTATATAACCCCCTTCGATATCTATATATTGCATATATAACCCCCCCACTTGAGTATGTAATTGGATATCGATGCACGCCCCCCTGATATCTATTTCATATCCAAAACCCCCCCTTGATCTGATCACACCCCCCCCTTTATATCCTCATTTATATGGCAGGACATTAATGAACATTAAAGTTGGGAACGGACTGTCTAAGTGAGCAACCACCCCCCCCCATCTCTCTCATCCTCATCGCTCCATCTCTCTCGCGCTCTCTCTGCGTCTCTCTCTCTCCATCTTTTGGGCCCCCTCGTTTTCGCATCTTTCTCGCCTCGACCCTGCCATCAGCACTCCCTCTCTCTCTCTGTCTCTACCATCTCTTCCATCTCTCTCTCTCTCTCTCTCATCGTCTCTCTCTCGTCTGCTGTCTCTCTTCTCCTCGACCTCTTTCTCGTCTCTTTTCGCGCCTATCTCTGTCCTCTCTCTCTCGGCCTCCGAAGCTCCTCCATCACACTCCGTCTTCGTCTCTGTTCTCTACCGCATCTCTTGCTCTCTGTCTACTCTCTCTCGCGTCGCCATTTCTTTCTCGCCTTCTGCTCTCTCTCTCAGCCCTGCCTCTTCGTCTCTCTCTCTCTTCAAATCTCTCTCTCCTCAATCTCTCGCTCCCGGTCTTCCTCTCTCTCTCTTCTCTTCTGTGCGTCATCTCTCTCTCTCTCTCTCTCGTGATAAGAGATCATCTCTCTCACTCTCATCTCGAGATCACGTCAATCTCAGCCCGGTGTGGACAGATCGCTCACGGATCTTCACTCTCATCTCTCTCTTCACCCCCTCTGCTCTCCTCGGTCCTCTCTCCACCCAGCCCTCGCCCCCAGACCGTTATCAGCGCGACGGATCAAAGACAGCTAAGAATGCATACAAGCTGCGAACTTATGCCTGACACGTGTGTTCCCATCGAAGGGCCCAACTACACTAATATCCCCTCTTGATCTCCTCTCTCAGAGCAGTCCCTCTAACGCCACCCAGCAGGTTGCCATGGTTTACATGCCGGACCTGACCAACCGATAACATCAGGAGTTAATAAAGACAAACTGATAACATCATAGTATCCCTCTCGCTCTCCGGGCGCTACCCCGGGATGTTACCATGGTTACCCAGCCTCCCAGCATTCTTCATCATTGTTTGCCGCCGTGTGTTACCATGGTTACACAGCTTCCCAGCATCCTTCATCATTGTTCGCCGCGGTATGTTGCCATGGTTACCACAGCTTCCCAGCACCGCTTCAGTCAGCTTGCTCGGGGCCCGCCGGTATGCGTGTACCACATGGTTACAGCCGCTCGCCGGGCGGCACCGCGCACCAAGCCTCGCCAGGCCATTCCTGTCAACATCCCCGGACAGTCTTACACCCGACGGCAATGCTATAACCGAATGGTTCACCAATCCTACCAGCTTCCTCACTGTTCTTCCCGTGACGTTACCATGGTTACCTAGCTCCCTAACATGTTCCCATTATCTTCCCGTTAGCTGCCCCGGCTACCAGCCCTCAGCATCCTCTGCCCCCCCTCCCCACCGGACTGTTACCCCAGTTACCGATGTACAGCATCCTCCCACATGACCACCTTCACGCATCACCTCCCTCGCCCTAGCTCCCGCCGTCCTACCCCGTCTGTACATTCCCTCAGCTTGTATTCTCACTCATCGCCTATTTTCCGCGTATTTCCTATACCATAAATCGCCGCCTATATCTTTCTGCCCCCCATTTACCATCTCGTAAACTGACTCCAGATATCGCGCAACCGGCATTCGCCCATCGTGTCCGCTCCTGCGATCGCCTCCCCCCCTCCTCTCCTCTCATTCTCTCTCTCTATCTCTCTCTCCTCTCTCAACGCAGCTCTCTCTCTTTCTCTCTCTTCCTCTCTCTCTCTCTCTCTCGATCTCTTATCTCTCTCTCTCTCTCTCGTCTGCTCTCTCTCTCTCATTCTTCTCTCCTTTCTCTCTCTCTCTCTATATCTGTGTCTCTATCTCTCTCCGTATTCATAAATCCACAGTCGACCCTCTCCCACCTCCACCTTGCCTCTCCATCGCCACGCCTCCCCCTCTCCATCCCAACGCGCTTCCCTTCGCTCCCATCGCCACCCTCCCCTCTCTCTCATCCTACCCTCGCCCCTCCTCTCTACTTCGCCCACCCCTCTTCCATTTCACCCTCGCTCCTCTCCCGTCCCCCACCCTCGCGCGTCCCTCTCCCACACCTTTCCCCGTGCTTCGGAAAATCCCTCTCCTCTCATCCAGCCTTCGCGGCAATAAATTCATACGGGGTTGGTGTGTTTAATAAACGCCCACATCCACCACCATAGGCATAAATACACGCCACGTCGACACAGAACGTGGCGACACACCGCTATCGCAGCAGCATTCCGCGTTTTATAACAACCTACGCGGGCAGCCAATCACCCCTCCTCCCCGCGCAGACATATTGTTTTATAATCCACCGTCGTGACGTCATTGCATTGACAGACGGTTGTTTTAGTAGCTCGGCGCACAGTTTTTTTTAATTGTTATTTAGAACGATCGGATTTTTCGACGCTTCTCTTCGTTGTGTTGCGTCGGTGAATGAGATCTTATTAATTAGGGATGGGTCAATCAATCAATCACATTCTTTCTCTCTCGCAAGTTTCCATAGAATAGGCCTAGTGCGTACAAACGTGTGTATAGACAATTTGCTCGGTATTGCGTTTCAGCGCTCGAGCGCGCCCGCGCTTTCTCTCTCTCTCTCTCTTTTTCTCTCTCTTTCATAACTCTCTCTCTCTCTCTCTTCTCTCTCTCCTTTCTCTTCTCTATCTCTTCTCTCTCGTGCTCTTTTCGTCTCGGTGAATGATGAGAGATGGCATTAGCGGGGGCCGGGGCCTTTCTTTCTTAGCAGGAGGAGGTGTTTGCTGGCGGGGCTATCGCGTATAGTTAGCAGTATAGAAAGCTCTGTGTATTCCGCGATATTCCGCGATACCCCATTGGTGAGAGAGAGAGAGAAAGAGAGAGAGAGAGATGAGAATAGTGAGAGAGAGTAAGAGAGATTAGAGAGTGAGCGAGAGAGAAAGAGAGAGAGAGAGAGAGAGAGAGAGAGAGATGAGAGAGAGAAAGAGAGTAGACGACGAGAGACGAGAGAGAGAGAGAAGAGAGAGAGAGAGTTGGAGAGAGAAAGAGAGAGAGAGAGAGAGAAAGAGAGAGAGGAGAGAGGAGAGAGAGAAGAGAGAGAAGAGGAGAGAGAAAGAGAAGAGAGAGAGAACGTGAGACAGAGAGAGTAGAGCAGAAAGAGAGAGAGAATTGAGAGAGAGAGAGGAGAGAAGATGAAGGAGGAGGCAGGAGAGAGAGAGAGGGAGAAGGAGAGACACGCACACACAGGCAAAGGTAACTATGGAGAGTGTGCAATAGACGTGAAAGAGAGAGAGACGAAGAGAGCGAAGAGAGAGACGAGAGAGAGAACGAGCAAAGAGAGG
>NW_014580344.1:1698-5222 GCF_000485595.1 Priapulus caudatus | reverse complement strand
AGAGAGAGAGAGAGAGAGAGAGAGCGAGCGAGGTATGAAGAAGGGAAGAGATGATTGCTATATTCTTTCCATCCAAGCCTTATATTCTCCTGATTAATTAACAAGCGATATTAAAATCTATTTTGACGCCTGATTTAGTATCCTGGGGATGATTGGCTGTGATCAATCTGGCGAGGAGAAAAAGGGAAAAAAGGAAAAAGTTCGCAGGCTCGGATTAAGTTGCAAATGGTGTTTCGGAAAACACGATTTTTAATCTCGCGACGGTGTTTCGTACGACGCGTAAGCTCTCGCAATTCGAATCGTACGCCATTTTTTGTCTCGTGCACGCCATTTCTTGTCTCGAATACGCTATTTGTTGTCCCTGCGCGCCATTTTTTGCCATTTTGTTGTCCGGGAGTTTTGAAAAAATGTTGTCCTCTGGTTATATTGCTTATCGAAAAGATACTTAGAACGAATTAATTCGTAATGACCTCTAGCGATACCATTGTATGGCCCCGTGTGTAATTACTGTTTAGTTTACATAATTGTCGCGAGTGGCGCCTCTGGCTCGGTATCAAATGACGTCACGTCCTTCCATACAAGCGAGATCGCAACGCTGCCATTGGATGTTGTTTTTCTAGGTCGGTTAGTCTCATAGAAATAATATACTATACTAATTAGACTATATATTATGTGTCTCTATGCATATTATTCTATTTCTATGGATAGGCTCACCTAGTTTTGCACGCGAGCATGCGAAATTGACGATTTTGCTGCACTTCGTTGCTAAGCACGTGTTTAGAACGCGCCTATCGCAGTGCTGATTCGCCAGAGGTTCCCGCCAATCACTGTAAGCAGATGGGAGACTTATCCTAGATGCGTTTTGCCGTACGGTGTGCCTGTTTAGACTTGTGCAAATTTTATGCATCGATTGGGATTTAGAGAGCGGGAGTAATGTCGTAGACTCGGGAAATTCGAGAAAATGCGGGAAAGTAAAATGACACCTGACGATGATTTATAATCAGAATTTTAATCACATGTGTGCATGCAATAGCAAGCCTGGATGTATGGATGGATAGATGGATGGATGGATGGATGGATGGATGGATGGATGGATGGATGGATTTGTATAGAAAACACCGAGGCTATTAAATTCCAAGCCTGTCGCCGCATTGTCATATATAGATAGTGAGTAATTGTGTAACTGTATCATACGTAGTAAAATGGAGGTTTTCAATTTTTGCACTATACAAAGCGTGGGCGATTTTAATCGATTTAATTTTTTAATAGGAATTTTTTTTTTACTATTTACGGTGACGTAATCACTTTAATAAACGTTGAAGACGTAGTGTGAAACTGGCAACACATAACATAACCAATGCGTGATTTATGATCGGTAATCGATGGTCAATCATCCGTAATTGACTATTGGTGATCGACAATCGATGAGCAATGATCTATGGGTTGTGATTGGTTATCGATAATAATTGAAAATTGTCTATGATTGGTGATCAGTAATCGATGATTGGTTATTGATGATCGGTAATCGATGGTCTGTAATCAATGATTGATAATCGATGATCAGTGTTCAGTAATCGATGATCGACACTGAACCTAATATAATTCTCTAGGCCGCGTACAGTTCTGTGTAGAAACTCAGAGGGCGTTGAACCGTGGTCCAGTCCTAGCACTGCAAGCCTGGAAGCCCGCCACTGTTTCAGGAAATATCATAAATATTTGTATCTAAATAAATAACAAAAGTATCTAAATAAGTAACAATATATTAGTAATAAAGTGTCATAATCATTTCCCTCGTTCCGCTACGTCCTATCATATAGACCTCTGATGTCGTAAATGTTTATTGCGTTTTCTGATAACGCGTTTCCCTCGTGCAGTTCTACGTCCTGACGCAAGCAAAAAGATCGCGAAGGCTTCATATTACATTCTCAATATGTTTTATGTGGTTATATGGTTCTATATGGTTCTATATGTTTCTATGTGAGCAGGAAACACGTAACACACCGCATACGCGATCGAACGAACATGAAAGAAAGAGCGGACGCAATAATGGGGGACGCGTTGTGTGTTATGTAGACATTCGAGGCCACTGACCCATAAACCACTTCGACATCGCATGCGAATCGTGCACGAGCCTCTATAATGTGAACACTCACGCTCCAAGACTTCTATTGATGTCGTTTACTTTATTAACGATTTTTCGTTCTAACGTCGTTGATAACAAAAACACCACTGAGTCGGCTGTATTATGAAGAACTAATCTGTTTATTGAGTGGAATTTTTTACCCCTTTGCATAACAACGGATGTTTGCTTTAATTATTGATGAAAAAATGCTTATTATGTTTAAGACTTGCAGGCGCAAGTGCATTAATAAGTTTTATAGCGCATTCATTTAACGTCGTTTCAGGAACCCAACTACGACGGTGTGATATTGAATTATTATTGAACTGAATTCATTATTGATTTGAATTGATTGGATTACGATTTGATTATGGTATGTGATTATGATATTTGAATTGATTTGATTACGATTTGATTATGGTAAGTGATTATGATATTTGATTATGATATTGATTTGATTANGGACGGACGGACGGACGGACGAACGGACGGACGGACGGATGGATGGATGTATGAATGGACGGATGAATGGATTGCGGGACGGACAGACAGACGAACGGACGCATGAATGAACGGGTGGCTAAACACGTTTTTAAAGATACATCTGTCTGTGGGTATGTGGGGGCTCCCAGATAGCTCCCGTCACTGGGAGGAGAATGGCAAGGGCGGCATTTTTTCTACAAGCGCCGGGCATTCTTGCTTGTTTATTTAGAGACTCTGTCGCTGACAAGCGCCAGCTGGTGACCCCAGTGTATGACATTACACGCGGGCGTGCAGTGAAGTACACGCGCGCGTGTATGACATTACACGCGGGCATGCATGGCACTACGCGCGCTCGTAACGCCACTACACGCGCGCGTGTATGACATTACACGCGGGCATGCATGGCATTACGCGCGCTCGTAACGCCACTACACGCGCGCGTGTATGGCAAGTACAAGGGGGCCTTCAGGGGAGTGCACGCTTGCGTGCATGACACTAAACGTGGGGGTTGCAACGATATACACGCGGACGTGCAGTGTAGTACACGCGGGTGTGCAGTGTAGTGCAGACCATTAAGACGAAAACACGCAGGAGTGGCAAGACGCATATCATGTGCACGCGAGCGTGTAGAACGCGTACGTATGCGCGCGCGTGCACGCACAGCACCAATATGCACGCACGCGCGCATGTCGGAGGCATTTCTAAGGAGCTATTACAAAAAAACACTGCTCTTTGAATAGTCTCCGTTTTTCAGTCGGTATTCTTTAGATTATAATTTCCTGTAATAAATTCTGACGGAATACTTATGTTTAATAATGAAATTGCCGCCGTGCTCGTTTGAGTTGGTCAGACCTTGACAAACTCATACAGACACGCACTTCATATATATATATATATATATATATATATATATATATGTCGT
>NW_014580343.1:12845-18747 GCF_000485595.1 Priapulus caudatus | reverse complement strand
ATTTTTCGAAATATGCAATAGTTTGTATAATTGATAATATGCACGCCCATATTAGGTAGTGATTGTCACGATCATCGAATTATGACTCGATCATCGGTTGAAAACAGTGCTCGAACCAGCGCTTGGTTATCAAATCCATAATTCGAATTTAATGACGAAAAAAATAAAAATGAAAGATAAAAATATTTTTTTTTTTTAAATTTGAACTAAGAAAACTTTGGAAAAGTCATGAAAATCAGTAAACAATCTGTATTATACAGCACAGTATGTTAAAGCAGTGCAGAAAACAAACAGTAAACAGGGCTAAACATATCACATAGCATGCGTACACACGTAGGCATGCATCACGAGCGTTACGCACACGCAGGCATTCATACACCCCGAGTAACCGATTGTTAACGCGATCATCGTTACTTGGGTCGCAACACACGATGATCGATTACGAAATTACAACCGATTGACAACACTACTATTAGGTGTGTTCACACACAAGAAAAACGCGAATGCCTAATCGCGATGGGAAATACCGAGATAATTGTGTCGATTGTTCACGACAGGCGGAGAATATACTCGGCTAATACGGCGGCGAGCGGTATAATTCTATTAATCGAACTGCGCATTGGCTCACTTGCCAGATGTTGAATACGGAATGCGCTTGAATGATGGATAGAAAATACCGTGGAATTATTTGCGGCGAGGCGTTCAGCAGCACACGCCGCGGTGCAATTTTAATCGCGCTAAATTCCAAATAATCGGCAGTCAAAAGTGCGATTTGGCAGGCGCGATGCTGATCGCGATAGAGCTTCTGTAGTCCGGTCAGAAAAGGATGGCTTTTTTGGCTTGAAACCTGCAATTGGGTATATAAGTTTTTTTTATTGCTCTAAAGTTGCGCTTCATAGTCTACGTTCATGATCCACCCACTGTTCACTCTGGCAGTGTGGGGAATTTACTCGTACAGCACCTTTATCTTAATAACTAGGCTGCAGGTACCTACTACGCACGCTGCGGGCTGCAACATCGTGCTACTAATGTCATACCATTAATCAATCGGGATCCACAATACGGAACAATTGGTAAAAATGGAGAATAAGCATTGCACAGCAATTTTCAATATTTAGCAATCAGCTTTTAATTAGATTAATAAGCATGGTATAAAACGCTGTTAGGCGTATGAACATTTATATCAACATCACGCAGCACGCCAACTTATTGGCGGGCGTAATAGCGGAGGGCACGTAGGGCAAAAATGCCACGGGTTCGTACAGCGTACGAAACGAGAGTTTCGTACGTACTCGCCGATAAATTTCCTTGCGTCTGAACACAAGCGTCGACCACGTATAGCTATACTCAGTTCGAAATGCGTATCAACTAATCCTGACAAAATGAGTGGCGTTTCCCGCTAAGCGTACTTCGTATGCTATACGCGTATAGGCGGAGCGTTGTGAACGACGGCGGCTATCAGATAATACCAGCGTATTACGCATCACGCTTTGTAGCGAGAGAGAGAGATGAACTGGAGAGAGAAGAGAGATGAGAGAGAGAGAGAGAGAAGAGAGAGAGAGAGAGAGAGAGAGGAGAGAGAGAGAGAGAGAGAGAGAGAGACGAGAGAGAGAGAGAGAAGAGAAGAGAGAGAGAGAGAGAGAAGAGAGAGAGAGAGAGAGAGAGAGAGAGAGGAGAGAGACGAGAGAGAGAGAGAAGAGAGAGAGAGAGAGAGAGAGTGAGAGAAGAGAGAGAGAGAGACAGAGGAGACCATAGAATAGAGAGAGGGGATGAGAGAGGGGGAGACACATAGAGGGAGAGAGACAGGGAGAGAGAGAGATAGAGAGAGAGAGAGAGAGAGAGAAGAAGTAGAGAGAGCAGAGAGAGAGAAGAGAGAGAGAGAGAGAGAGAGACGAGAGAGACGAGAGAGGGAGACGCAATAGAGATAGGAAGAAGAGAGGGAGAGCGAGAAGAGCGAGAGAGAGAGAGAGAGGGGAGGAGGGGAAAGAGAAGAGAGATGAGAGAGAGAGAGAGAGAGAGAGAGAGTAGAGAGAGAGATAGAGAGAGAGAGAAGAAGAGAGGCCGTGCGGCAACACACAGAGATGGGACACAGAGAGAGAAAAGAGAGATAGCAAAAAATGCACGAAACCTATACCGCATTTGGCGTAAATCTATCGTTTCCTTCGGCCCTAATATGGCGCCAGCATAACGCGACGTACCATACATTCCAAAAAATACGTGTGTAACGCTATTCTTAATCTCAAGGTCACGCTATAACGCGTCATCATACGGAGTCCGTAAGATAGCGCGTTCGAAACTGGGTGTTAGAACCGCTGAAGCAATAAAATAGTAAATATGGTGTAAATGACAAAAAGTTATTATAACAGCATGTACGAATGGGTGGCACTTTTCATTTCAAAAAGCCTCTTGATAAAGCAATGCTTTTCGTCTTATTCTCTGGTGGCAAATATGTATAGTAGTATTTGTAAGTATTATAGTAGTTATGTATTAGTATATTTGTATATGTAGTAAGAAGATTCCTGGCGTCTACCAACGTGAGCTCCCCACGTACAGCTGTCCGTGGAGAAGCAGGACTGTGCGCGAGTGCACGACGCGAGACGACAGACAGGCGTCTGGCCGGAGCTTTGTTGATTTCTCCATGGGCGAAGGCTTAGAATTTTTGATGATGGAATTGTAATATATTTGTGAGAACTTTAAAAGGTGACAGGATGTACTGGGAGGCCATCCCCACACGTTAGTGCATTAACTGGCGCAAGATTGAAATGTGCCGTGTAGAGATTTCTTCGCTACGGCCTTTAGTAATTCAGAGAACAGAGCTCAAGACAGACCATGAAAAGAAGCAGACACAATCGTCCAGCACAGGCGGATATAATGCAGCAACAAAAAGAGAAGAAGAGTCATTGTTGAGGCAGAAATGACACAGGATGTGTACGTTCTGTAGCTGTACGCATTACTCCGATTGAGGGCTTAAGCATCGCGCTATGATAACGCAGTCAGCCAAGGAAGGCAGAGCTGTTGTGGATATAGTGCATACAGTGAGTAAAGCTTTTCAAGTATACATTCCGCCACATGTAGCCAGCCTATGCCCATGACTAGGCTTGCGACAGCTGTTCCCATGTGCCTACGGGATCGGATAAAGGTGCAAGATGTTGAAAACTCTTTGAGGAAGGAAATGGCAGCTTGAGGCCTTCCTTCGGGAATCAAGACTGCTGACTTTTGATGATGTGTTGCTCCAAGTCCACAAGCTTTGTTCTCAGCATGCTACACATGCATGATGCAAAGCATCCATGACTGAGTCAAGATTTAAAGACTTGGAAAACAAAGACAGGTAGAAAAAGGAGGCACAGGTACACGCGAAGCTGTGGGCACTCTGCCAACCCACCAATGAAGCTTCAAGAAAATATCAAAAGAGGGCAGCACTATCAGTGGGCTACAATCTGGAGACATGCGCGCTAGCAAGAGCATCCAGTACCTTGATCCGCGACGAATATGGGCTGGGTTAAGGATGATGGAAATGCTATCCTACAGCCTGTCACTCCTCCTGTTATGACTCCCCCACCCGCACCAGTGTTACATACTCAGCTCATCAAGTGTTCATTGTTTTACGGAAGTCCATGCAACAGTGCAAGGGCTGTGGTTGTAACATTGGTAGACTGGCGTGTACAATGTTTTGCAATTGTCAGAGGGCAGTGCTGCACTGTTGTAATGAACAAACTAGAGTCGTCTGCAACCACGAAGCCTTTGATGACGAGGAAGAGGAGGAGGAGGACGATTAAAGCCAACTGATTTTGTTTTGAAATTGTACGCAAAAGAAATGTAATTGTAGTAAACCGTATAAAAGCTCATTTTCGTCGGATTTTGCATGTTTAAGCATAGGACGAGGTTTAACGGTAAATCGGCAATTTTCATGCCTAATCACAGACGTTTTATGATTGTATTATAGTCTACAACTATTTGCAAGAATGTCAAATGCATCTGTAAATGATGGTATATATACTTTTTACATGCATTCGACATCTCATTATTGACACTAGCTTTTTTATTTAAAATCGCTAAAATTCAATTGTTTATGATGCTGCCTTTGAATAAATCTACATTAACATAAAATTCCAATCAACAACTGAGCAATGCCAGTTGTTAGAAAATGCTTATTTGGTGGGCAAGAACATAAGAAAACGAACATAAGAAAAACTATATACGCGCCATGCAAACCAATATCGCCTATTCTGCCGGACATTGTGAGATTTTTTGCGTTCACAGGACTTGTAAAAAGCTCGTATTTCGATGCGCGATGCAAAAAACCAGATTTGCATCCTGCTAAATTCCGCGCCATGTGTGAACTGCCGCCTAAATAGGCATATTGAAAATTATTAATATGTAATGTAATATATTATATAAAAAACATGAAACAAATTCACAGTATATGCATCGAGACAATTTACACTGCAGACGCATTGTGCTGGTTCGCTGATTACAATGTAATACAACAATGCAAAAATTATATGAGTAAACATCGGCCACATTTGCTCAGATCGCGCGCAATGTCGCTTCTACGCAGCGCCACTCGCTAGATTGCGGCTGCCGTATAAATAGTTGATAACTCAACAACCACATTATCCCGATTTTGAAGAATTTTTGTACTATCCGGGCGGGATACCATATCATTGAAAATCTTGGTAATCGCAAGCACAAGAACTCTACTATCCCGCGATATCGGGATACGCGCCTAATTCGACCAAACCATTCAATCAACGCGATCGGCCGCTCCGTGTAACGCGATCAGCGCCGTGCCTGCACCCAGACACCTCGACTGCACACGCACGCCACGCAACGCACAGCACACATTGCCGCTCGCCGCACGCAGCGCAGCGCACGCACACACACCAACGCACGCCACGCACGCAACTGCAGCGCGCGGCGCGGCACAACACCACACATACACGGTAAGCTCTGACAGTACTCCATATGGGCTTGCATCAGTCACGATGTGTGGGTCTGGCAAGTCCACGGCATGGGGCGTCTGTCAAGCTGTCCACGCGTGCGCCCTGGCAGCTGTCACCGCCGTGCGCGCTGGGCACAGTCCACGCGTGGTGCGCTGCACTGTCACGCGTGTGCGCTGCACTGTCACGCGTGTGCGCTGCACAGTCACGCGTGTGCGCTGCACTGTCACGCGTGTGCGCTGCACTGTCACGCGTAGTGCGCTGCGCGCACAGTGCACGCGTTGTGCGCTGACACTGTCACGCGTGTGGCGCGTGCACATGTGACGGGCGTGTGGCGCTGGCAGCTGTCAACGCGTGTGGCGCTGCAAGCCAGTCAGCGCGTGTTGCGCGGTGCGCAATGCACCATAGGGCTCTTAATAATTTGGCAGCGCATGAGATTGAGCGTCACCGCGTTGCGTCATTCGGTCCGTCAGTGCGCGGGCGTCGCACTGACGTCAGTGCGTCTGCGTCACCCGTCGTTCGACCCACATCGGTGTCTCTGACGCAGGAATACAGATCTGTTACATCACTATATCGTAGTGAATTTTGGTTTACTAGGCCCCGCGGTGCCGGCACAAAGCTTCATACTACACGAGAGAGGGAAGAATATGTAAAGGGGTTGTGTGTAGGAAGGGCGATGAGGAGGCTGAGAAGTCGGACTCCCCCCACCCCACTCGAGGCGAGCATCACCCTCCAGGGCTTCCTACAGGAATGTAGGATTGTGGATGCCTAGCAGGGATGCGTGATGGAGGAAGGAAAAGAAAAAAAAAAAGGAAAGGGAAGAGACTGCAGTAAGCGTGCAACATGATACAACGAGCAGGCCGTATGCATGGATGCTGTGAGAAGGATGCTGCAGGGATGCTGTGAGAAGGATGCTGCAGGGATGCTGTGTGAAGGAAGCAGCGGGGATGCTGCGAGAAGGA
>NW_014580343.1:4692-5980 GCF_000485595.1 Priapulus caudatus | reverse complement strand
TACACTAACACTGAACTATGTATGCTTGCGTCGCCTTCCCCGGCTAACGACGCCTCTACCACACCATGTTCGTTAGTTCGTTAGTGCCCAGCACCCTCTCCCTAACCACGCAGAATCACTAACGACTACACTAACACTGAACTATGTATGCTTGCGTCGCCTTCCCCGCCGAACGACGCCTCTACCACACCATGTTCGTTAGTTCGTTAGTGCCCAGCACCTTCTCCCTAACCACGCAGAATCACTAACGACTACACTAACACTGAACTATGTATGCTTGTGTCGCCTTCCCCGGCTAACGACGCCTGTAGCGAAGCCGCTTGCGTACCGTGATCGTATAAGTGGTCTCTACCACACCATGTGTGCACACGTCACGAGGGGATATATGTTTCCATGAACCTGACTGATCGCGTGACGTCAAGCTGTATGCGTACATGCATCCAACTTCTGAGATAGCCGAGTTCGTGCGTGACGTACACTGACGTCACGCGATCAGTCTGGTTCATGGAAACATATGCCCACCTAGCGCGTTATATCACCACAACAGGCTCCAGCAGCCTGTAGTGATTACGTCACCGTAAATAGTAAAAGTGAAAAAAATATTTCCGCTTTTTCACAAATTGTAAGTAATTATCTTAACTTTTTATTGTTAAATTGCCGCATTATACTTCCGATTTTACTATATTGTTCGATGTAAACATACACTCGTCACTCATACATAGCCCATAGCAAGCAATTAATGTCGATACATTTAGTCCCGTTAGTACTTACTTTTAATATAAAAAAATGGCAACAATTTACAAATATACACCATAGAAAATTTGTGACGTAGTCAATTTCACGAGATACTAATGTGTCTCCCGATCAGTCTCCTGATTGTGACTTGTTTCTTTACACGTGATGACGTCATCTCCCTGTACTCACGTGACGTCATCCACCTGTACTCACGTGACGTCATCTACCTGTACTCACGTGACGTCGTATACCTGTGCTCACGTGACGTCATCTACCTGTACTCACGTGACGTCATCTACCTGAACTCACGTGACGTCGTATACCTGTGCTCACGTGACGTCATCTACCTGTGCACGCATGCAGGCGCACCTAGCCTGCTCTCCCGTTTGTGCCCCACTCTCCTTCACCTACCCCACTCTCCTTCACCTGCCCCACTCTCCTTCACCTACCCCACTCTCCTTCACCTACCCCACTCTCCTTCACCTACCCCACTCTCCTTCACCTACCCCACTCTCCTTCACCTACCCCACTCTCCCTCACCTACCCCACTCTC
>NW_014580343.1:3165-4682 GCF_000485595.1 Priapulus caudatus | reverse complement strand
CGTCTTCCCCGCCGAACGACGCCTCTACCACACCACGTTCGTTAGTTCGTTAGTGCCCAGCACCTTCTCCCTAACAACGCAGAATCACTAACGATTACACTAACACTGAACTATGTATGCTTGTGTCGCCTTTCCCGCCGAACGACGCCTCTACCACACCACGTTCGTTAGTTCGTTAGTGCCCAGCACCTTCTCCCTAACCACGCAGAATCACTAACGATTACACTAACACTGAACTATGTATGCTTGCGTCGCCTTCCCCGGCTAACGACGCCTCTACCACACCACGTTCGTTAGTTCGTTAGTGCCCAGCACCTTCTCCCTAACCACGCAGAATCACTAACGATTACACTAACACTGAACTATGTATGCTTGCGTCGCCTTCCCCGGCTAACGACGCCTGTAGCGAAGCTGCTTGCGTACCGTGATCGTATAAGTGGCCTCTACCACACCATGTGTTCACACGTCACGAGGGGATATATGTTTCCATGAACCTGACTGATCGCGTGACGTCAGGCTGTATGCGTACATGCCTCCAGCTTCGGAGATAGCCGAGTTCGTGCGTGACGTACACTGACGTCACGCGATCAGTCTGGTTCATGGAAACATGCCAACCTAGCGCGTTATATCACCACAACAGGCTCCAGCAGCCTCTAGTGATTACGTCACTGTAAATAGTAAAAGTGAAAAAAATATTTCCGCTTTTCCACAAATTGTAAGTAATTATCTTAACTTTTTACGGTTAAATTGCTGCATTATACTTCCGATTTTACTATATTGTTCGATGTAAACATACACTCGTCACTCATACATAGCCCATATCAAGCAATTAATGTCAGGAAAACTAATATCAAATCGTTCAGGTTTTAAATTTTTTTTAACTAGTTGAGAAACAATCTTATCAGGTAAGAATTTGACGATACATTTAGTCCCGTTAGTACTAACTTTTAATATAAAAAAATGGCGAAAATTTTATTTTACAAATATACACCATAGAAAATTCGTGACGTAGTCAATTTAATGAGATACTAATGTGTCCCCCGATCAGTCTCCTGATTGTGACTTGTTTCTTTACACGTGATGACGTCCTCCACCTATGCTCACGTGACGTCATCTCCCTGTACTCACGTGATGTCATCTACCTGTACTCACGTGACGTCATCTACCTGTACTCACGTGACGTCATCCACCTGTACTCACGTGACGTCATCTACCTGTGCTCACGTGACGTCATCTACCCGTACTCACGTGACGTCATCTACGTATGGTCGCATGACATAATTTACCCATGATCACGTGACGTCATCTACTTGTGCTCCCGTGACGTCACGCATGCAGGCGCACCTAGCCTGCTCTCCCGTTTGTGCCCCACTCTCCTTCACCTACCCCACTCTCCTTTCCCTACCCCACTCTCCTTCACCTACCCCACTCTCTCACACCTACCCCACTCTCCTTCACCTACCCCACTCTCCTACACCTACCCCACTCTCCTTCACCTACCCCACTCTCCTACACCT
>NW_014580343.1:697-1813 GCF_000485595.1 Priapulus caudatus | reverse complement strand
TCTCTCTCTCTCTCTCTCTGTCTCTCTGTCTCTCCCTCTCTCCTCCCCCTCTCTCTCGCATCCTCTCTCTGTCGCGGTCCCGTCACGGTGTTACCGACATTACAGCAGCATAATCATGACGCACGCCCGTACCGCCGCAGCCGTCACCGCCGCCACTACTGCCGCTGCCGCCGCCACATCCTCGCAATGAGCTCCACAGCCTCCCAGGCTTCACGTGGCCGAGCCTGATACGGCTTCAGTTGACATGGCTTCGTTATTCCATCCTGCTCATCTGCTATGGCTTCCGTTTATAGATGCTGCTGATATGACTTTCTCTGTAGAGCTTCGGAGTGTCAAGGCCGGGGCTAGTACGGTCGACTTCATCTGTTGATCTGGTGCAGGGGTGTTTGTTGTCGTTTCAGCTGGAATTGCTACATATTACACAGCTGGTCTGGTTTTATTGTAGGCGTTCCGCTGGTGGTTTCCTTGTGGGAGCGTCGCTTCTCTCCTGCTTGTGGTCACTCGCGATTTCTTTCGTTGTGACCTTCCTCGTGCACCTGTCACCTGTCACCTATAACTTGTCACATGTAACTTGTCACCCGTCACCTGCTACCTGTCACCCGCCACCAGTTCCTCGCCATCTGCTACCTGTCACCTGTCACCTATAACTTGTCACCTGTTATCTATAACTTATCACCTATCACATGTAGCCTGTCACCCGCCACCAGTTCCTCGCCATCTGCTACCTGTCACCTGTCACTTGCTACCTGTCACCCATCAGTGATTATTTGCACCTCGGCACCTATTAGCGCATACATCTAACCTGACACATGTCATCACACCTTCACCTGTTGCATGTCATTATCTCTCACCTGTTGCATTCCATTATCTCTCACCTGTTTGCATGTGATTATCTCTCACCTGTTTGCATGTGATCTGCGGTGGCGGGATCATTGCCTCATTAGCTTCATTAGCCTCATTAGCGTCATTAGCCTCGTTAGCCTCATTAGCGCTACTAGGTGCTGACGGTCTGATAAACCCAGTAGCAACACTTCCTCCCCTTTTCTCGCCTTCTGTTTCTTTTTCTTATTCTTCTTCTATTTCTTTTTCTTATTCTTCTGCTGCTCCTCGTGGAGA
>NW_014580343.1:0-403 GCF_000485595.1 Priapulus caudatus | reverse complement strand
ATCTGTGATCTGTAATCTGTAATCTGTAATCTGTAATCTGTAATCTGTAATCTGTGATCTGTAATCTGTAATCTGTAATCTGTAATCTGTAATCTGTAATCTGTAATCTGTAATCTGTGATCTGTGATCTGTAATCTGTAATCTGTAATCTGTAATCTGTAATCTGTAATCTGTAATCTGTAATCTGTAATCTGTAATCTGTAATCTGTAATCTGTAATCTGTAATCTGTAATCTGTGATCTGTAATCTGTAATCTGTAATCTGTAATCTGTAATCTGTAATCTGTGATCTGTAGCACTGGAACTCTGTCGTCTGTCATTAGCGCACAAACTAGGGATGCCTACACTCTTGATTTGATTTCTTGATTCTAAAAGCCTGAGAAGAGAGTGCGAGAGAGGATGAC
>NW_014580342.1:0-18054 GCF_000485595.1 Priapulus caudatus | reverse complement strand
ACATCTCTTCTCTCTCTCTCTCGCTCATCTTCTCTCTCTCTCTTCTCTCTCTCTCTCTCTCTCTCTCTCTCTTCTCTCCTCTTCTCTCGCTCACTCTCCTCGCTCTTCTCTTTCGCTCACTCTCTCTCTTCTCTCTCTCTCTCATCTCTCTCTCTCTCTCTTCTCCGGCGGCGCTCACTCTCTCTCTTCTCTCTCTCTCTCTCTCTCTCCTCTCTTCTCCCTCTCTCTCTCTCTCTCTCTCTCTCTCTCTCTCTTTTCTCTCTCTCTCTCGCTTTGCCCGCCGGCGCGCACTCATGCATACATGCTGACGTATTCGTTAACGGGCTCTTGACTCGAAAATCGACGGCCTGACTTTTTAGCCGATTAACACGGCTGGGATGCGGGCCCGCACGCAGACGCTCATGCTGACTTTACGCAGGAGATAGCCGTCCTGCACGCACGCCTTCGCGCGTTCAGATGCCCCTGCGATTAGATAGGGCTGAGTCTAATAAGCCACGCACGCGGTGTGATTTTCATATGCGATGAGCTGCGACAGGCCGCATATAGACGGTGCGGTCGTGTATATTATTTATTATATATATATATATATATATATATATATATATATATATATATATATATATGTATGGTATATGTATGTGTATATGTACACGCTATATGTCATGTGTATGTTATGTGTTAAGCCCTTATGTATATTTATATATTATTATATATTAATTATTATATTTATTTTATATATACATTAGCGTCGGGGTTTGCTCGCTCCGACAGTTTCTAGTCTGTTTGAGAGGACGGATTGCGCGCTGTGTGTGTGTGTGTGTGTTGTGTCTGTGTGTGTGTGTGTGTGTTGTGTGATTGTGTGTGGTTGTGTTGTGTGTGTGTTGTGTGTGTGCTTGTTTGTGTCACTTGTGTGTTACTTGTGTGTGATGTGTGTGTGTGTGTGCTGTGTGGTGTGTGAGTGTAGTGTGTGTGCAATGTGTGTGTGTGTGTTGCTGCCTAAAAAATGGTTTGCGCTTAGAATGCAGATAAAAAAATCATTGAAATAAGATATAAAGTCTCATTTTTAAGATTATTTATCTTGGGAGTGAAGCAGGAAAATAAATCTTGATTAATCTACCCAGGAATACCTAGAATAATGAACAAACTTCTAAAACAAGAAACGAAGTATTTTCAATTCAAGATTTATTATCTCAACGAAATTTTTCTTAAAGCAAGATGTCATACAATCAATAACAAAACCCTAAAACAAGATAATTTCTTGATTTTCATTATCTATTTTCTAAGTAAAGAAAAGCTTTTTAGCTGTGAAAGTGTGCGCGCGCTCGTTGTGTGTGTGCTGTGTGTGCTGTGTATGTGTGATGGTATGTGTCGTGTGTGTGTCGGCGGGGAACGCGGCGAAGCTGAGTCTGCTGGCTACGGAGAGCGGATGACCGCCGGGCCATGCTCTCTACGGCAGGGAATGCTGCCTGAGGACGGTGCAGGCGCCGTCGGCACCGAGATATCTGGTGGACGACTTCGACGGTAAAACGTCGGGGGAGAGACGGACGGAGGGAGGTAGGCAGGTAGCAAGGGTTAGAATGAAAAAAGGAGATGAGAGAGATGAGAGAGATGTGTGAGAACGAGAGAGAAAAGATCAGATAAGAGAAAAAGAGAGAAGAGGAGGAAGAAGAGAGAGAGTAGAGACGAAGTGGTGTGAATCGTTAGTGTATGATATAGAGAAGGAGGAAAGAGAGAGTGTATGTGAGTGGAGAGAGAGAAAGATTTACCAAGAAAGGACGAGAGAGCGCGAGAGAGACATAGAGCTGGAGGAGCAGCGAGAGGAGCAAGAGAGCGTCTTAAAAAAGAGGGCGAAGAAATAAAAAATGATGTTTACTACGTTCACAACGAGTGTCACGAACAAAATGTATTCCCCGTCTTGCTACATTTACGTATTTCTTAACCCTCACGCCTTGTTGTTCCCGCGGGACATGCCAGGATCGCTGGTCAGCTTTTATTTATAGAGTACGCTGGGTGTGATTGTATGTTGTGTTTAACGCCCGTCCGCGGCTTGTTTAGTCGCAATCGTAGTCGTATTTAACATAGTATGTGCTTGGTGACCGCGGACAATGTGTGTGTCATAATGGGTACGTAAGAAGTTTGTCCATTTTGATATGCCAATATATCTCTTTATAGCTATAGTGTTACTTCGCTTGGACTAGACATTCATATTCTTTGCTCGGTGGTGCGGGTGAGGAGCGGACGCGACGGTAGCATATATGCATTTAGATATTTATACTATAAACTGACTCTCCTCGGTGCAACAGTTAGCATTCTTCCGCCGGTCTCCATACGCATCCTCATCGCACGCTACCGGACGTTTAGTGCGTGGCACGCGGGTCACTGAGTAAGCCGGCCGTTTTAACTCGCCTCTGTGGCTCATTTATAGGTTCCGCATAAGTCTTGTATTATTAGCAGTTACTTTATAGTGAGCAGATAGTGATATATAAGAGAAGGCAGGGAGAATATTGGCGTGAGAATTCGTGAGCGCAACAAGCACACGCAGGGAATTGCTCAGGCAGCGTGTATAATATAATTATCACAAGTGACATAATAGTGAGATGATATCACGAATATATTATGATTACAATTTACAACTGACCTTAATGTATTATCAATGATTAATCAACGTACCATACCTATTTTCGTGTACCTGTCGGTATAATATATTAATTTTACCTCTACCTATATGACCTCCACTCAGATGACGGTAAAGAGAGATAAACAACTAGCAGCTATATAGATAGAACTGTTATAATCCTGGTTCAGTCTGAGGTGTCACATGCCACATATACACTCACTACCAGAGTCCGAACGGCGCCTCATACGGTGCGCGGGACTGTTGTCTTTCTATTTTAATCCCTTTCGCACGGGACTGCTTCTTGAGCGAAATTAACGCGGGGGGAAGCGGTTTAATTTTGCAAGTGCAGCTGGGCCTTACGTGGAACAGGAGCCAGTGTGGCAAGTCACGAGGAGTGACACCTGAGAAGAGAGGTACGAGAGAAGGATTAACATTACTGGAGAAAGATACTTTGTGCTAGATCTCTCGGCTGCAGGTCCTAAGATTAGACGAAGGGACCTAGGCGAGCGAGAGTCGAGAGAGAGGAGAGAGAGAGAGAGAGATGAGAGAGAAAAAGTATCGAAATGCTCGGCCTTACATGTGCGGCAGATATTTGATTATCTCCCGTTTAAGTTCAGTCTTTTGTGTAACATTACACTTGTCTGCATGGAGTTCGTGCGACGTTGCAGCATTAACGGGGGTCGCCGGAGAAGCTCAGGAGAGTGCAACGACGTGAACGAGATTAGGAGGTTCGCAAGTGTTGATAGGCACGAGCGAACACGTAAGTATTGGGCGAAGGTGCGTCTTTAAACGGCTGTCGTTTGGCTGAAGTACGGGTCTGGTGGATAACAGTAAATTAGAGATTTTATACCTAGAATACAGATAGATCAGGGAGAGTTCTTTGATGACAAGTATTACGTATTCTGTTCCATGTTTGTACGCTTCTCTCGATTTTATCATCTCATCTCTAGCTCATTCTACGTTCATAGAGACTGTCCATGCGAGTAGATATGCTCTCTCTAGCTCTCTCGACTTTATTCTCTAATTCTCTCACTCTCTTACTCTCGCTCTGGGCGTATACTTCGCGCTCCTCTCTCTCTGCTATCATATCATGTTCCTTCTTCTCTCTTTGCGTTTCTCTGTTCTATACTTCTGTGTTTATCTCTTCTCGCTCCGTCCTCTGTCTTGGCCCTCGGTGTCATACTGCTCTAGTTATCCTTCATATTCTGCCCTCCCTCTTCCTCTCTCTCGTCCCCAGGCGGCCTAGTTCATCATCCACTTTAAGTGGATCTCGCTCCTCCTGTTAGCACGTCTCTCACGTAGTCCATCGGTTCGCCTGCGCTCCGGTGACTCTACTCACTCGCACCCGCGCGCGGCTCTTCATCGTTTCAATAGCTCTTCACATCCTTTCGTGATTATCTTACGTTACTCGTCATTCGCACGCACCATCACGCCGCGCCTACGTACGCACGCTTAATTCTGTAACGCGGAGCGCCACGCACGAAGCCCGCCGCACCGCGTCAACTATCCGTTGACGCTCTCCTCGGACGAACTAACACCCCGCTTAGGCTACTTACCGCTATTCTAGGTGCTAGGCCTCCATATCTGGAGTCATTAGAATATTCTCCAGCTACCTCATATTATCGTGGCACAAATTGCGATCAGTGCAGTAGCGCTACCGCCCGCTTCTTGCGTATATGCCCAATACCGGACGGATTGATCAGGGTCGCCACTGATCGATAGAATATATTGCTCCTACACTCTAGTGGTGAAGGGTTAGTGTGCCTATTCGGATACGCTCTCGTGGGTAGTCGATCCGGTCTTAGTGGCGACCTCGGCACCGACAGAGTGAATGAGAGGGAGAGAGAGAGCAGTGTGGACCTGGGTGCCTGGAGAGATTGTGGGCGGCACTGGGGTACGAACGCGCGGAAGCTACGAGCGAGATGAGTTGCAGAGGGTACGCAGCGCCCGGGTGGAGGTAGGGGCGGGCTGGCACGGCGCTGGAGAAGAAGTATATGACGATAGCGGGCAGCAATTATGTCCTCTGCCCGGTCGGAATAGAGTAGTGATGCTCAGTGGAGGGAGAAGGATTACGCATATGAGGAAGAGCGTACTGCTCACAATGTCTGGAACAGTGAGCACGGAAGATGAGGGAGGGACAGAAGGAGAGCGGGACGAGCAGAGATAATAGGCGCGGCTATTCTTTCTAGCCGGCCATGAGAGAGCAGTAGAGAGAAGAGAGGCGGAAGAGCGAGAGAAAGAAACAGACAGACGGAATGACAGTAAGGTAACGATCATATCCGCAGGGAGCTAGAAAATGGAGACGCGCACGGTGTAGAGACATTGGGAGTTGGTTTAGTCACTCGCACTAAGATGTTCCGATGCGCGGCCCTGCTAGCTCATCACGAGTCGGCGACTTGGACGGAAGATGGTACAGACGATCGTATGAATAGTGCAAATTAATGTGAAAAGAATAACTGAGCGCATGAATCTCATCCAAAAGGGGGCATCAGGAGTGGCACGCTGTGTAGTGGATAGAGCGAGGTGAATAACAGCTGTGGGGGCTGCTCAGTCAGACAAGCGCGACACGCGCACTCTAAGATATAGCAGGAGGTCGCAGGTGTCGTCATCGCATCTGCCTAAAGCGGGAGTAACAGACTTGCAAAACAGAGCGTATGTTTACTGACCTGACACTCTCCTACGTTACGCGGTCTCGAAATACCAAACTCCAGATCACTGCTCACTGACGGAATAGTGTTCCCGCAGTGTGTTTGCGCTTAGTCGAGAGCTAAACTCGAATCGCGCCAGCACCCAGCCTAAAAATGTTGTAACCTCATCTCTCGGTCACAGTTATCTATTTCATTTACAATTTTGGCTAATATTGATAACAAACAATCGACGTTTTCTCTCTGATTTTTAGGTCTTTGTTTTATTGATAATAAGAACGTGGGTGTTCGGAGGTGTGCAATAACTATGGGATTAATTATAATAAAGGCAATCTGCGCGTTGTATTATTTAATAGCGCGCTGTAGTCGCACGATGTGGCACGGCCTTTCAGGCTATTGGTGTGAGCTTAGTGAATTTACAATAGACATAATGCATGACAAGCTGACTTGCAGCTATCAGTCTCATTATCCCGCTACCTCTGATGCGCGCCTTAAACGCTCCTCGCTTACTACACACTAACCACACAACGGTCGTCATTTAATCCGTATCACGCCTTAACCCACACTAGCACGCTCAAGCGCCTAAGCATAGGCTACTACGTCATCTAAACGTCGGTAGAGAAGCTCGAGCTGCACCATGCCTTAAGTTACTGTGTGGAGCGGGATGGTACAGGAGTCGAAACGACAACGGGTGAGGTCAAGCTAGTAGGGAAACCGTGGCAGTCTACAACGGATGGCACGACTGACCGCGATCTTCATAACCATCTTAAACTTTCAGAAGACACCATTCAAGGCGCGCGGCACTCCGCTCCGCGAATGCATGGCAGAGAGTTTACCGGAGAGATGACTCTTTCAGTTCTCAGTTGGAGTCAGCTGACCGCTAGTCCGAAGCGGCAGCATGAACCGTCTGTGTCGTTTCAAGCGACCCAACTACCCGTATGATGTGTGCCAGCACTTCGTGACCTAGTCGCAAGGCCCTTTCAGTTAGATTACCACGAACTTGTTGTTGCCTTTACCAGCTCCATGTCTTGTCCATGGAGCTTAATATTACAGTATCAGTGAGGTCACTATGGCACCCGCAGCCACAACACGCGGAGCAGCAGCAGTCGATAGCGGCTACGCATGATTTCTAGGCTATCTTGCTAGCGACCAAAGCCTGAGCCCAGCAGCACTTCTAGATCATCATACCACCAGCAGCCCACACAGAGCAACAGTTTCTAAGCTTGACACGATCCGATTAGCTCCTAGCGATAACTCGAGCCACAAACGAAGTCTATTTAGAGTGAGCACTCACATGAGTTAGTTTAAGTCTACTATGTATCACTCGACCGTGTTCGGCTCACGTCAGTTTATGGCAGTCGGCTCTAGTTCAGGGCGTTGCAGACTCTCGCGGAGTCTTACGTTCGTTACTCTATTGATTATAGTATCATTCAGTTCAGGTCAGCGCAGCAGACGCAGAAATAATTGCAAATCAGGACATGTTTGTGCATCTCTCGCACGAATATATGACATTTTCGACGAAGCGAATGAATGACAGCTGGTCGATACCTAACTCCAGCTAATTACACTTATAATAGTAATCGCCAGGCGGTAAATTGAGAGACTCACTAGGACTGCAAAAGACAATATATATTCATAGTAAATGATGGGAACACGCTACACTGGTTACTCGTCCTCCGCCAAGCGCTATTTTCTTGTCTTCTGCTCTGTTCATTCTCTCGTGTATTATTTTTTGCCTTCATTCTCTTTTTTAGCAATCCTTCTCTGCCTCGGGAGAGTCTCAGCGTTTCAGGCAACTTAGACCGAAGTATTTTGTAGGATTAACATTCAGGTCACGATATGGCCTTACGTAACACGTGCGAGGCTCATCAGCAGCACCTACGAATCCCATTCCGCACGCGACCATGCCAATTCCGCATAGCGCAATTCATAGAGTCACGTAATGTAAAGTTCCACGCGCGTTAGACCAAGCCAGGCCCGCCCGAGCTAGCGCAGGTCAACGCCGGCAAGTCAGCGCTAATCAAGCTTTACTGCTTGCGAAGTACTGGTAGCAGTTTGGTACGAGGCACAGCCAGCGCCAGGGCCAGTTTACGCCGCAGGCAGGGCCACGCAGGCAAGCTCGCACGAACAACCGCAGGCGCATGAACGGGCGACAGCGACGAACGCAACAGAACGCGGATTGCAAACAACAGGCGCAAGGCAGTAATCGCCAACGGCAGTGATTTCACGCTTCACTTCGCGCACGTTCAACAGCGACTCACACAGGCACACCAGCAGCGCGCGCACGCACACACGCACGACACGCATGCACACACGCACGCACGCGCACTGCACGCGCACGACGTACAGACCGCAATGCACCAACACCACGCAACAACGCGCACGCATGCCACCGCACGCACGCGTTTAAGCACAAGTGTGTCGGGCCGATGGAGCTTCTCCGTGAAGGTTTAGTAGTTAAGAAGGAAGTTTGGAAAGTTCAGGCATGGCAGATTGCTTACAACTATTTTGAAGGAGATGGCTTCGGAGGTTGTCACGTGCTTAATATGTCTTGTCGCACGATCCGCTACTACTGACCTGCGACTACAGCCGCAACTCGCGCAGCATGCTCGACTGGCGCACGGAGAACACTTCTGCCCGATCAGGCGATAAGGAGCGGTTAGCTTCTTCACCTGCACAGCTCATCGACGCTATGATTAGCACACTCTTATAGCGAATACTAAGTCAGCGTATGGCCGTAAAAAACAAATGCTCACGAATCTAGAAGGCAGCGCGATACACGAACAGATTGGAATACCATGAATTTCGATTAATTCTGCTCTCCTCTCCTTCTCTCTCTCTTCTCCTTCTCTCTCTCGTCATTGCCTATATAATATTCTATCGTAATAATAGGACGCAGAAACGTCGGCATGGTGGCTATATGTGATTATAGTGTGCACTTGTGTGCTCGTTCCGTGCTGCCGATGCGGCGAACTTCGTTGCGGGTTCTCACTCAGTCCGCTGCCTCGGTGAATAACTAATCAATCCGGCGTTTCATTTTAGTGGTGCTGATGCTGTGATGGTCCTTCCCTAGACGGCGATTCCAATCGGGTCGGTTTTCTATTACTGGAATTTCCAATTTATTATATGACGGTGCATCGACCAGCGTTGGGGACGCCGTGTGTCTACCTGTCTGTCGTTAGATTGTGTGGGGTGTGTGTGTGTGCGCGCGATCTGTTGCTGAGGTCTTTGGTGATGTTGTGATGCTTACTTTACTCTTCATGTGTAGCAGTCCTAGCTCACGGTCAGTCTCCATCTTTATCTAGATTCTCTCTCTTCTCTCTTCCCTCCTCCTTTCTCTTCTCTTTTCTCTCTTTTTCTTCTCTTCTTCTCCTTGCCTTCCTCGCTCTCATCTCTCTCATCTCCTCTCCTCTTTTCTCCCTCCTCTCTCTTGGTCGTGCTGCGCCCTCTCTCGCTCCTTCGTCTCTCACTGTATGTTTCATCTCTTCGCGCATGTCTCGAAAACGTTCTTGTGCTCGAATCTCTTCTTGGCTGACAATGAGCATTAGTGATTCTTTATCTCAATGATTTACCTCGCCTCCGTATCTCTGGTTCTCTTGCTATCTCTGTTCAACAAAGCTTTCGTGCAACTAACGTATCATCAGCATCACTTGTTGTGCTATTTGCGATTCTTTTTGAAATCTCTTATCAAACGCTGATCCTATCGAAATATTTCTCGACACTAACTCCTATTGTTCGGCCATCCCTTGTACCCGCTTCCACTGTCACTGTCTTTTTCTCCGTGCCTGACTCACTCAAGCGCTGCTCGACAAGCGTTTCTCGATTATCACGCCTGGATATTTCGCAGACTATACGTGTCGCCTTATCTGTCTCGTTAGCCACACGCTTCTCGTATTTATACGCCTATCTCTCCTTCCTCATTGGCCTCTCCTCTTTCCTCTATACTCTCTCTTCTCGCTTTACTCTCTATGTTCCCGTCTTCGTCTTCTCGCTTTAGTCGACCGACTGGCATCACTCGTTCGCTCTATGATATCTGTGTTCTCCTTTATACTACGCCTTCCCTGCAAGCTCTCCCTTCAACCATTGACTGCTACTTTGTACATTTAATCTTCTCATTTTCATCCCTCCCGTTCTACTCTACCCTCTCCTCTCTCACTCTATCTCTGACTCTAGTCTCGTCATTCTCACTCCTTTCTCTATTCATCTTCTTCCACATCTCGCTCTGCTTATGTACTCTCTGCTCTACTTCTACTACTCCTGTTAAACTCGCACTCTCGCTGCTTCTCTGCGCTCACCTGTCTTCTCTCTCTCTCTCTTCTCTCTCTCTCTCTCTCTCTCTCTCTCTCTCTCAGCTCTCTTGTGGTCTCTCTCTGCTCGCTCTACTTCTCTTTCTTCTCTCTTGCGTTAACTGCACTTTTTCACGACGATCGGACGAGCGACTGCTACCTCACCTCCTTGTTATTTGGTCTTCACATTGATTCATTTAAAATCCATCAGAATCGCACGTATCGGCTCTCCGTTACTAACTAATATGCGAGATGCTATTGTGATCATACAGCATGAGTCTCTCGGTGGGAAAATTGTTATATATATTGTAAAATAACCTATTCGTTATAATAAAGGACGTTTCTACAGGGTAGTGTATATCCTTTGTTGGTTTTATTAGGAGATAGAGACCGTAATAATGTATTGTACACCTGTTGGTAGGACAGTAGTCTTTATGAAACAATTCAATACGTGTTTTAGATGTGCACATACGACTCGACAAGTTACGGATTCTGAAAGGGTGAAGCATGTGTGCCCCGTCAGTCACAATCTGTTTTTTTACGCGTCCAGAGTCGCGCCCGTGGTTAGGTGCTCGTATAATGCTCCCTATTAAGCTTTTACGTGACCCACCCTTCCTGTTATTTGAAACATATACCGTCACGTCTCTATAGAGTGACCCACATTAAAATGGAGCACGGTGATTGTGAGGCATACAATAACACATATATTCAATTGGACATGATTTCTCTCGAGGTTTTTGTCTACCAACAACAACAAATAACTATACTATTACTAGTGTGGACACAGACTCACAAATTGGATTAAAGTAAGGCCGAGCGCGTTATCGCAGACACATTTCAGGACTAGTAGGCAAACAGAGCAAGAGGTTCTCTACTTCTTGTTTCAGATGAGTATTTTTAACTCAATAGTCATCTCTAGCATTGTATATGAACTTTCTATAGCATCGTTGAAACCGCTCTGATAATGACAGGGCTAATTTCACACAACATTGCATTGGACGACCACAAAGGCTGATGATAAAAGTAGAAACAGCAAAAGTCATCGAACTGCTAATTCTCATCAACATTCATCCTGTTCCTTAGAGTACTGAATCCACGATCATGTGATCACATGATATCATCAAATCGATATTTGGTTTATATTTTAACTACATATTTGTTAATTTCCCTCTTCACTATATTGCCACAGTTTTATAGTTTACAATATATTATAAATCTGCAAATCTCATGATTGCAGAGTTCTGAATAATCTATACTGGACTGCCCACTCTGAGGATCTCAAAGTGATATAGTTGTTTTATGTTGTTGATCGGTTGTTTTCATCTTGCTTGGTGTATTGCCTGCTCTGATCTAAGTTATGTTGCTCGGATTTGTTTTCGGGATGTTGGCTCTGAGCCTTTTCATGAATATTTGATATGTTACTTGCCGCGTGTACTTTGACTATTCTTTGCTGTTAACGCTTTTCGCCTTAGAGTGCAGTATCCACATGAATTTTGTCTATTCACTTTTAGTTCGTGCGTCGCAGTTTTTCCTAAATATCTCGTCACCGCTTCGTGTCTCTTGAGTCTATGGCACGTATGTTGTCTAGTTTCGGTCTATTTTTTTATTTAGATAACTTTATTAATGCTGTTGCACTGCTCTGCTAAGTGCGTGCAACAGTTGCGGTAGGTGCCTTCGCTTTGAATCACTAGCTCAGATGAGCCTCAACTCGATCTCTGTATCACGGACTCTAGCGCTTCCGCACCTAACAGCTACAAGTGTTAATTGTATAAGCGATGAGAGGTAGATACGTTCATTAGCGATGAGCTGTAGAATATATGTAATAGCACAGGCGTAGACTTCTGCGTCTCGCGCTCAGCGTATTCGCTAACTGACTTGGCGAGCTGCGGTAAAGGCTACATTGAAGAGGCTATCCGTCTTTGATGCCGCGGTAGTTGCAAAAGCGAAGCTGAATTGTCCTGACTATAAGCACAATGTGACTTATTATAGAACAGAGGTTCTATTTTCGTGTATCTTACTTCTTTCACACGTATGATATAAGCCATATACTGTAGTTAGTACGCGTATAGTATCATTTTTAACTTTATTTATAAAGGTAGTTTATAGATTACTACAAGGAGAATATAACTAAAGAGTCTGAGGTCCGCCAGCTAGCACCGATACAACGGCACGTAGTTATTACCAACACTCGTTATGCACGCCTAGTACCTAATGCAGCTCGTATGGCATCGAGAACTCTCGATGGGACCGTATCGGGGGCGTGCTCGCGCGTCGTGTTATACATACGCGCACTCTGCGTGTATTTATCCGTTCAGTTTCGCTCGCCAGAATCTAAATTGTTAGAAATATGTAACAGCCTAGCGAGCGACTGGATTGCGCAGAGCTGTTGCTCAGACCAGCACCACGCCCGATGCACCCGACGACTCCTGCTTCCCGCCATGACCAGATTACTTGAATAGATGGAGTGATTATGACAGAGCAGCTCATCTTATAGATAGAGTCTGATAGTGTCTGAGTCGATAGAGAGCAATACACGTATCCTGTGGGCTGTCGCGATGCTCGTGTGTGATTGTTTCGCGCCGCGCGACGAAGGGTGCAAAGTTAAGTCGACGCAGTAGCGTCGCCAGGATTCAGACATGCCATATATGCACTGGCACGCCCAAAGAAGCAACTAATAGTCAGGGCCTCCTCTCTCGAGCGAAATCCGTGAGCGTGTTCGCAGATTCTATCGCATTAAACACTCGCACTCAAGCGTAGGTCCCGCGCCCTTGCCCGCCTCCATCGCATCGGGTCCATACAGCAGGGCACTGCTTGCCGAGAACCAACGCTTAAAAAAACAACATTGGGGGGCGGGCGGGTCAGCCGGTCTTGTCCTCCACGGTGTGCCGCGGCTGGCTCAGGGGTTAGGAATTCATTTTGGTGGGCCTACGGGCCCTGTGGCTGTTTTTCATAAGGGCTCTTACCATATATATTTTCATCATGTGTACGTTACGTATGCATTCAATTTCAAGGGCGCCCCGCACGCATATACGGCAAAAAAACAAAAAAGTCGCTATAGAACAACACCTGTTGTTGTGAGAGGTGCTGGGGCGGATTGCAGCGCCATCCTGGAGCGCGAGGGATGCGCTACACACTGTTAGACTGATTCGACGTGAAAAACGTTTGGAATTGTTCTCTGCTTCTCTCTCTCTCTTCTCCGCTTCTATCTCGGCTGGCGCCACTCGCACGAAGCGCCATCTCTAATCTCTCTCGTGTTCTCCCTTTCTGGTTTCTTCTTTTACATATTCCCACCCCTCTTGGCCTCTATCCTTTTCTGTGTCTGCTTTCTTCGTTTTACTCTTTCGCTGTCGCCACTCGTTCGATATATATTGTCTAGTCTTCTCTTTTTATATTTTGTCTCTCTGCTCTCGGGTCTCTCTCTCTCTCTCTCTCTTTCTCTCTCTCGCTCGCTCCGCGTGCCTTCTCTCTCTCTCTCTCTCTCTCTCTTCTCTCTCTCTCTCCTCTTTCTCTCTTTCGCTCGCTCGCGTGCTCTCTCGCTCTCTCCCTCCTCTCCCTTTCATTATCTATGTTTTGCTTTCCTCTTTCTATCGTTCTGTTCTCTCGTTCTTACTCTATATCACGCGTGTTTCTTTTCTGATTCTGTCTGACTTTTATTGTTATTTTCTCTCTCTCTCTCTCTCTCTCTCTCTCTCTCTCTTCTCTGCATTTGGCGTGCTGTGACGACGAATTCCCTCTTTTCGTCATGCACACACAAATACGAGCCTCTCTCATTCAGCGACGCTAACAGACGCAAAAGAGACATCACAAGAGAACGATCACCGAATAATCAGTCAGTTTTTCTTTAAATTCTATTCTCGTTACTATGGTAACGGGATATGCTGTAGCGGACTGCTAGGTTTTCAGTGGCAGCGCGTCGTTATCGAGATGACATTCGGCTATCAGAGAATCGGAGCCTGTGGAAAGGAACCACGCCTGTGGAAAGGAGCGCGTGTGCGCGGTGGGCTGCTGCTGCTGCTGCTGCTGCTACTACTACTACTATACTACTACTGCTGCCTGGCCTGCTTGCTGCTGCTGCTGCTACTTACCTATATACTACTAGCTTACTACTTATCTGCCCTGCTGGTGCTGCCCTGCTGCTGCTGCTGCTGCTACTACTACTATACTACTGCTGCCTGCTGGTGCTTGCTTGCTGCTGCTGGGTGCTTGCTGCCTGCTACTTCTACCGCTGCTGCTACTGCTGCTTGCTGTGCTGCTGCTGCCTATTACTGCTGCCTATTACTGCTGGCTCTGCTGCCTGCTACTGTGCTACTTGGCTGTGCTACTTACACTGTGCTGCTGCTGCGGCCTGCTGCTGTACTTCTCACCGCTGCTGCTACTGCTGCCCTGCCTATACTGCTAGTGCACTGCCTACTGTTGCTTGCTTGCTGCTCGCTGATGCTGACGCTGCTGCTGCTGCGGCTTGCTTGCTGCTCTTGCCTACTGCTCTTGCTGCCTGCTACTACTTACTTGGTGCTGCTACGCTGCTGCTGCCTGCTGCTACTTCTACCGCTGCTGCTAACTGCTGCTGCCACTACAACTGCGAGTGCTGCTACTGTTGCTGCTGCTACCTGTTGCTCTGCTGCTGCTGCCTGCTGCTGCTGGCTGCTGCTGCTGCGGCTGCGGCTACTGCTGCTGCGCTGCTGCTGCTGCTACTGCTGCTGCTGCTACCGCTGCTGCTACGCTGCTGCTACCCGCTGCTGCTACCGCTGCTGTACTGCTGGCTGTTACTGCTGTGGCTGCTACCATACTCTGCTGCTGACTAGACCCATGTGATGTACGCCACCTGCAAACACGCCATTGCGCGTTAGGCCAGCAAATCTCGCCTCTCTCGCGCTTTTTATTTTCTTCCTGCGCCCTCTCTCCACTTCTTCTCTCCTCTCTCTTTTCTTTTCTTCTTCTCTCTCCTCCCACTCTCTCTCTCTCCTCTCTTTTTTTCTCTCTCTCTCTCTCTCTTCTCTTCTCTATGATCTCGCTACTCTCTCTCTCTCTCTCTCTCTCTCTCTCTCTCTCTCTCTCTCTCTCTCTCTTGTCTCCGCTCTCTCTCTCTCTCTGTCGTCTTCTTTCGTCTCTCTCTCTCTCTCCTCTCTCTCTTCTCTTCTTCTCTGTGTCTCTCGCTCTTTCTCGCTTCGCTCTCTATCTTTTCGCTCTTCCCGGTCTGTTCTCCCGCTTACACACACGGTACTATATATATACCCCCGCGGTTCGTACGTGAGCGGTATGGAACCTCTATCACCTCCAGCCTCCCCACCGCCGTATCCCTTACACCACACATACCACAACACCACACACAACAACAACACACCACACATCACACACAGCACGACGACACGCACACACGCACAGCACGGCCACACACACCACACACACACACACACACAAACGACAAAAACACACAAACAACATACACACACAAACGCAAATATATATCGAATGATTGTGTGTGTGTGTGTGGTGTGTGGTGTGTGTATGTGTGTGGTGTTTGTGTGTGTGTGTGCTGTTGTGTGTGTGTGAGAAAGTGTGTGGTGTGTGTGTGTGTGTGTTGTGTGTGAGGTGTGTGTGTGTGTGTCTGTGTTTGTGTGTGTGTATATATATATATATATATATATTATATATATATAGTTATACGACAGACACACGCCAGCGAACGCTTACACACGATCAGGATATACGTGTATTGGTAATCGATGAGTTGACGCTGCGTGCGCGGGTTCCCCCCCCCCACAGCACACACGCGTGCATGCGGAAGGTTACCTCGCTATTCCTCCCCTCCTTCCCCCTTATCCTCGTCAGTTTCTGTGTTGTCGCTCGCGTTAAGTTTGCCTATTGACAGACAGTTTCAGCAAACACACGGCGCGATCGCAGAAATATCGAGTCTTGGACACACGCCGGAAAGAGAGCGAGACAGCGAGAGAAATTAGAGGCACGAGAGAGAGAGTGAAAGAGGAGAAGAGAAGAGCGAGAGAGAGCAGAGGTGAAGTTAGAAAGCGAGGTTCGCCAGAGAAAGTTAGAGAGAGAAGAGCCAGAGAAAGAGAGAGTTAGAGAGAGGAAGAGGAGAGAGACGAGAGAGAGAGAGAAGAGAGATAGATAGAAAGAGGAGAAGAGAGAGAGAGAGAGAGAGAGAAGAGAGGAGAGATAAAGATAAGGAGAGACAGTTAGAGAAGAGAGAGAGAGAGAGAGAGAGAGAAGAGAGAAGATGAAGAGAGAAAGTAGAGAGAAAGAGAGACAGTTAGAGAGAGAGATATGAGATCGGAGAGGAGGAGAGACGACTGAGAGGAGGAGACGAGAGCGAGAGAAGAGATGAGAGGGAGAGATGGATGAGAAAAGAGAGCAGGAAAGAGCAACGATGAGACGAGGAGAGAGAGGGAGAGAGAGAAAGAATAGATAAGTAGAAAGAGACAGTGTACGCTGGCGCTCTGGCGCTGTGCCTTGTGTATGTTGTGGGCGTGTGTGATTGTGTGTGTGGGCGGTGTGTGTGTGTGTGGTGTGTGTGTGTGAGGTGTCGTTGTGTGTGTGTGTGTGTGTGTGTGTTGTGTGTGTGTGTGTGTGTGTGTGTGTGTGTGTGTGTGTGTGTGCTGGTGTGTGTGTGTGTGGCACCTACTCGCTCGTTCGCCTCATTGCGCGTTCGTCGCGTGCGGTAGCGTTGTGCGCTGCGTTCGCACCCGCCAGGTATACATAATATACTCACTACGTCCAAATCCTTGATCACCTTCTGCCATTCCTGCACGAGCAAGGAATGATATTCCGTGCAGGAGATATGCGTGCGTGCCTTGCCCGGGTCGGACAGCTTTCTACGCCCAACGACCAGTTCCACACTCAGCAGGCGATCTAGTCCGCTGCCGCTCATGTCTATGACGTAAGTCGGCGGTGACGACGTCATCGTTGCCGTCACAGTATCGTCATCGGCGGCGCGCGCGCTTCAACTTATCTGTGTGAGTGTGACGAGGCAGCGGTGTGGGATTGTTTTCGTGAGTTATTTTATGTTGCGGTGATTCCCTTCAGCCGTTCTAGATTGATTGCCGATTGTTGAAGCAAGAGGTCCGTCCAAGAGGACGGTCTGGGAGGGCTTCCCAGAGCGAGGTTTAGTCTCTGCTGCTCGTCCTGCAACTGCTGCTGCGTGGCTGCTGTTGCGATGTTGTTGTTGCTGTTGTGTTGTTGTTGTTGTTGTTGTTGTTGTTGTTGTTGTCGCTATCGCAACTGCTGATTTGATATCGTTCCCCAGCTTAAACTGTTTGGTGTTTATATAACAAGGTTCGAGGCCTGAACTGTATGAAACGCTAAGAAACAGTACGCTTGCACCCTCAAATCACAGACTTGAAATTCAATGGACTATTGATAGTGTATGTGCGTGACGTGCTTGCGTGTAGACATTAGACAGTGTAGATGTGTGTGTATGTGTGTGTGATGTTGTGTGTGTGTGCTGCGTGCGTGCGTGCGTGCGTGCTGGTGCGTGCGTGCGTCGCCCATGTGTTCGATGTTGCGTGCGGTGTCGTTTGCCGCCGCCTTGCGCTCACGTCCATCTCGCCACCAGTCAGCGAGTGGGGCGTCAGCAGTAAGATGAACACACTGCTAGGCAGTCTCCCTCTGCTCCGTCCCTGCCTTCACATCACACCCGCGCGCTTCGCTGCACTACTCGACCGTCACCACCACACCTCGATCCAACTCTCCGGACACCATGCATTACACTGCTACACCATCTGGCATCTTAACGCCAGCGCGGAGAGAGAGAGAGAGGGGGGGAAGGCAGATCCTGCATAAACACGATGTATATGATAAAAAAGAGCGAGAGAGCAACAGAATGCGCTGGGTGCCTTTCAAATGGGCACTTCATTCGTCACAGACGGAGCGTTGCAAGGCTCCGGGCTAGTGTATAAACACAGACGCTCAGCATTTGCCTTGTTGCTGCTCACAGATGAATCAGGGAAGCAGTTGATGAAACCTCGTTATGGCACGACTGAATGAATGAATGAATGAACGAATGAATGAAATTCGAATAATTGCTTCAGCACTTGAGCACGTGCATATGCATATGCATATATAGTAATATATTATATATATATATATATATTTATTTATTTATATACATTTATATATATATATATATATACGTTTATATGTATGCGTGCGCGTACAGGCACACGTATAAGCTTGCTTACACGCACGCATGCACGCGCGCGCATTGCACCTCATCAATTTATCTAAACGATTCGTAACCATTTACGATTGTTTCCATTATTATTTTGTCATGACGTATGGAAATAATTAGAAATTTGTTATTTTACTCCTGATTTGATTTCTAAATTTTATGCGCTCCCTATGCATAATAAAGCCGAGCATGTGCGTGAATGAATGGGCGTGCGTGCGTGCGTGTGCGTATGTGTGTGTGTGTGTGTGTGCGCGCGCGCGTGCGTGTGTGCGCGTGCGTGTGTGTGCGTGTGTGCGTGCGTGCGTGCGTGCGTGCGTGTGTGTG
>NW_014580341.1:20257-28180 GCF_000485595.1 Priapulus caudatus | reverse complement strand
ACACACACACACACACACACACACACACACACACACACACACACACACACACACACACACACAATGTCCGCTATACAGCATTCGGCACTCTGACTCATATAATCTTCATCGCTAGAATAAAAACCTCCTTCGTTACGTCGCCGTAACCATTTAAATAGTTTCAGCTTTAAAAAATAGTTTCAGCGCATGCACGATGAAAGTTTGCCGAAGTACGTAGTAAAGTAATGATCAAAAACCGAAATGCGAATTCTCTGCAGGTGAGTTTTTCTTTTCGCTTCTCTTGTTTTTCGCTTGCGGTTTGTTCGCGATAATTTAAAATGGCGGCCACTGTAATCATCGTCGTTTGCATAACAAAATTATTGGTAATCGTTGCCAAATTAGAATGCAATCACGGGAAGGTTTTTGCATGCCCATAGAATTTGGCAATAATGAGGCAGGGGGAATTGGCCGAATCTGCGTGATCTGGTTCTTATAGGAACCGCGACTCTTGTACAAGATGGCTGCCTCGCTGGTGGTTCTGGTAGATCGGCTGATTGTTGCATGTTATATGTGTGGTCGCGTGCAGGCGCGCTCTCTTTCTCTCTGTTTCTTTCTTACCCTCTCCTCCCGCTCTCGCTCTCTCTCTCTCTCGCTCTCTGCGTCGCTCTCTCTCTCTCTCTCTCTCTCTCGCTCTCTGTGTCGCTCTCTCTTTCTCGCGCGCGCGATCTCGCTCTCGCGCTCTCTCTCGCTCTCTATCTTTTTCTCTTTCTCTTTCTCTCTCTCTCTTTCTCTCTCTATCTTTCTCTATCTCTCTCTTTCGCTCTCTCTGTCTCTCCTTCTCTCCATCTCTCTCCCTCCAACCCGAACATATTCGCTCGTCGCCGACGCTGACGCAACGATGACGAAGAGATGACGCAACGAGCGTGATGACGCACGTGTGCGCAGCTGGTTCATCGTCTGTCGCGGCTTAGCAGCCGATCTTTAGATGTAACCCCGGCACTATATATACTAGATAGTGTCGTATGTCAGTTGAGATTTCGCGGCACTGGCTTGTGCGCGGGGATTGGCGAGAGAGAAACTTTCCCTCTCGCCCTCTCTCTTTTTCCTCTCTCTCGCGCGCTCTCTCTCTTTCTCTCTTTCTCTCTCTCTCTCTCTCTCTCTCTTTTCTCTCTCTCTCTCTCTCTCTCTCTCTCTCTCTCTCTCNATCCTTCTCCTCCTCCTCTCCTCCTCCCTCGCCGCCCCTCCTCCTCCTCCTCCTCCTCTCCTCCCCGCCTCCCATCCTCGCCTCTCCCCATCCCTTTATCATCCGTTCATCTTCCTCTCTACTCTCACTCTGCTAACTATATATATATATATATAATAGCAAATCTATATACACGTTATGTGTATAATTAACTATAATGATATTATAGCAATATGAGGACTGCATGACGTGACCTAGATCTGAAATGAGCTGTGCTAGGCCAGCTATCTTATGCGCATCTATAGGCGAAGCACTTCACTAAGCATTCCATCCCATCGATACCCAATCTCATCCATCGCTGCTGCAATGCGTAACTGAATGGTCTCCATGATGAAATCAGTTTTCCATACGATTTCGCTCCACACAACATCGCACTATCAGCCTTCCTCTCTATAACACATACACACCAGCACACAACCACGCACGCACGACCAACGCGACGCACCACGCACGCACGCACGCACGCACACACACGCACGACACGCGCGCACTACACACACACGCAGACTGTACACTGACACCGACGCACGCATACACACCCAACACACACACACACACACACATCACACACACACGACACATACACGCACGACACGCAACACACACACCGCTACGACCGCGCCCACTACGCCACACATCGCAGAATACACGCACGCACGCGCGAATACACCACACACCACACACACACACACACACTCATACACGGCACACATACACGCACGCACGCACGACGCATCAGCACACACACAGCATACACGCAGCACGCCGCGCCATACACAACACACGCAACACACACACAACGCACAATACACGACACGCAAGCACCGCAGCGGCAGGCACGCCAACACAACCACACACACAACCACACACACACACACACACACACACCAACACACACGCACGCCACCGCACGCAACGCACGCACGCACGCACGCAGACGCAGCAGCGGCACGCACTCACCGACGCACGCACGCAGCACGCACCGCACGCACGCACGGACGCACGCAGCACGACAGCACGCACTACGTACTACGTACATACATACATACATGTACATACTACATGTACATACACATAATACATACATACAGACTAATACATACTTAATAATACATAATACATACTACATAATACATACTACTACATACATAAATACATAATAATACAATACAAATACATACATACATACATACATACATATCATACATACACTTAGACACGCTGCCCGCGCGCACACAGAAAAGAGAGAGAGAAAGAGAGATGAGAAGAAAGACGTGATGCCGAGAGAGAGAAGAATTAGAGAAGAAGAGGAAGAGTGAGTGAGGCGGGCGAGAGAGAGAGAGAGAGGGAGACAGCAGGGAGACGAGAGACGAGATAAGAGTAGAGAGAGAGAGAGAGCGAGATGGCCATAGAGATATAGATGATATGAGAGAGAAGAGAGGAGACGAAGACGAGAGAGAGAGACAGAGTGAGAGCAGGAGATAGAGGAAGGAGAGAGCAAAGAATGAGCACAGAGACAGGAAGGAGAGATGCCGGAGAAGATGAGGCAGCCAAGAGAGAGAGAGGGAGAGGAGATCAGGAGGCGAGACATGGAGGGATAAAGAGCTGAGGAGGGGAGGAACGAGATCGGGAAGGGAGAGCCTGAGAGGGAAAGCGAGAAGAGGAGAGAGAGAGAGAAAGAGAAGAGCAGAGAGAGAGAAGTAGAGACGAAGGAGAGAGAGAGGAGAGAGAGAGAGATATACACACTATCATAATCGCCCTCAGAATGTCACTCTTTTTCTATATACTACTCACAGTGCGCATCATATCGTAGGGATAAAAATTTCTACCAACAGCCTCACTCTTCCCCTTCGATCCCTGCACGCACCGGGGAATATTCCCTGTAATCGCTCTACCCCTCCGGCGCCCGTCGCGCCCCGCATCACCCACACCGATACAAACAAATTGACCTGCTGCTGTTCGGGAGCGTTCAGGCGGTGATGCTGGGACACGGCGAGAATGCGGAGCGCCTGAGATGCAGATGAGGATGAGGAATGCGGACGGAAAGTGATACGGCCTGCGCGTCAGTCGGGCCGTCGCTTCCGCTGTCGCCGCTGCGCTGGCCGCAGCCCCTGCCAACGACCATGTAGAGGAATTCCGACAGAGCGCATTTTTTGCAGGAGGGTTGTTTTGACAAGCTCGATGCACATGCTGGTCCGCGCGCAGCGCGTGGCCCCCATGGACTGCCACGGACGGGAGATGCTACACAGCACTCGCTTCGTGAGCCATCAGTGTGTGATATGTGTGTGGTGTGTGTGTGTGTGTGTGTGTGCGTGGAGTGCCTATGTGCCGGGTGCGCTGCGCGCGGACGTGTGTTGTGTGGTGTGTGTTGTGTGGTGTGTGTGATGTTTGAGTGTGTGTGTGTGTGCTGTGTGTGCTGTGTGTATGTTAGTGTGGTGTTGTGTGTGGCGTGTGTTTGTGTGTTGGTGTGTAGGTGTTATGTGTATGTAGCTGTAGTTGTGTGGTGCTGGCGTGTGTGCTGCGCAAGTGTGTGTGTGTCAGTGCAACATGTGTCGTGCGCAGCTGTTGTGTCATTGTGTGTGTGTGCACCGTGCGTATGCGTGCTGTTCACTAGTCGTATGTTAATGATATACTTGCGCTACAAGGAGAGGGTGGGGGTTACCAGGCCTTGTGACAAAAGGAAAGAGCAGAGAACAGTGAGGATGTAAGACAGAGTAAGAGGGTCAGGGAAGGAAGAAAAAGAAGAGCTAAAACGAATGTAAGATGAACGAGAGCTCTGGGTTTTTTAGTGATATGAACATTGTGTGGCATGAAGTGAGCAGGCGTATATATCGCTGGCTGTGGAACCCAACCAATACGATCGACAGTTTGTTTTTAAAGTTGCGTCATCGTTGTCTACGTCTGCGACGCCTGGCCGTACATCATCTTACTTTTCTGGTTTTGGCCGCGCTCCTGATGGAGCAACGTGATCGATGCGCAGCGGGAGTGATGGGATGTGTTATGCTCGCTGGGGTGGGTGGCGGGATGGGAAGGGGGAGCGGGGAGGGAGGGGAGGCGACAACGTCAGCGGTTCCATTTCGGGTACACGTTCACGTAAAACATTGCGTATTTCTGGTTTCATCGAACCGCGCAGCTATTTCAGAGCCTCGACAGCAACGCCCGCCTCGGTCCGCCAGCAGATCTTCGCGACGAGATCGAAGCCGGTCTCGTTGCTGCTGAGCGAGTGCACTCTAACATCGACTCTCTCTCTCTCTCTCTCATTCTTTCTCTTCTCTTATCTCTCTCTCTCTTTCTCTCGCGCTCTCTATCTCTCTCTCTACCTCTTCTCTCTCTCAGTCTCTCTCTCCGCCTCTCTCTCTCTCTCTGCATCTCCTCTCCTCGCTCTCTCTTTCTCGCTCTCTCTCCGTCTCTCTCTCTCTCTCTCTCTCTCTCGCCTCCTCTTCTCGCTACTCTCTCTCTTCTCTCTCTCTCTTTACTCTCGCGTAATGATTCTGCGATGCGAGGAAGAGGAGGGGCTCGGGCCATACGTATCAATTACGGTCATTTATCTGTATTCTTAGTAAATACGATTGAGAGAGCAGTTTCAGCTGCACGTTCACAACAACAAGCGCCTAATAACACACGCGATGAATGGCAATTCACAGCTAAGCCGCATTTCAGCCATAAAGCCTCTCTCGACACACACACGCACCGCACACAAACACACATACACACACAACACACACACGACCACACACACCACAGCGCACACAACGCACACACACCACACCACCACACACACACACACCAACCACACATCACACACACCACATCCCTCGCGCCGCTGCTATCTTCTCTCTCTCTTCTCACTCTTCTCTCTCTCTCTCTTCTCTCTCTCTTTCTTTCCCTAATGTCCCGCACTCTCCCAACTCAACAGAATATCACATCAAATACACTCACGCTCGCTCTCTCTACCACTCTCCCTCGCTCGTTCTCTTTTTTTCTCTCCCTCCCCCCCCTCTCTCTCCTCCTCCTAATATATATATATACTATACTATATATTATATAAATATTATATATATCAAAATAATCTCACTCCCTCTCGCCTCTCTTCTCGCTCCTCTTCTCTCTCGTCTATCTTCTCTCTCTCTCTCTGCTCTCCTCTCTCGACTCTCTCTCTCTCATCTTCATCTGCTCTCGTCTCTCTTCACACACTCGTACCTCTCTTGTGTCACTCTGCGTCTGCATCATCTCGCTCTCATCTCTCTCTCTCTTCTCTCTCTTCTCTCTCTCCCATCACACTCCTCGCTCTCTGATCACTCTCTCTTCTGTCTCATCTCTCTCTCTCTCTCTCTCTCTCTCTACCTCTCTCTCTCTCTCTCTCTCTCTTCTCTCTCTCTCGCATCTCGCATCTCTCTCTCTCGCTCTCTCTCCTCTCTCTCTCTCATCCACTCTCCCTGCTCTGCACTCATCACTCTTTCTCGTCTCTCTCTACTCTCTCCTCTACTCTCTCTTCTCTCTCTCTCTCTCTCTCTTCTCTCTCTCTCTCTCTCTCTCACCTCTCGCATCTCTCTCGTCTCTCTCTCTCTCTCTCTCTCTTCTTTCTTCCTTTCTCTTATTTCTCTGTCGCCTCTCCATATGAAAATTCAAACTTATCGTCGTTAACGAGAGATCCCCCCGTGACGACACAATATAATCGAATGAGATCCGCACTACGTCCAAACAGCCTCTCTCGTCTTCTCTATCACTCTCATCGATCATCCTCTCCTCCTCCTCTCCTCTCCCTCCTTCTCCTTCTCTTCTCCCCTCCTCGTAGCATGCAGTTATGAACATAGACCAACCCAAGCTACGTCGTATCTTTGCTTATCTTCCTACATTGGATGTACGCATTAGGAGTTCATACCTCCCACATCTATGACGTCATTAGATATTCTTCCACCACTATCTGGATGAGTATGACAAGCGTCCAACGCACCATATGCGATTAAAGAGCATTGACGCCTCGGGGGCATATACATCGGCGACCTCCCCGGTGCCCGCCTACGGGTGGTGATAGACATCGGGGACTTCCCTCCCACCACGCGCTCGGCGGCGGAGCAGAATCTTATAACAATTAACTTTGATCTTCTGATATCGTCTGCTGTTGACGGACGTCATCGACAATGACGCATAGATCGCCAGGACGCGTCGACTAACGCGGACGTCGACGAGGTCGCTAAGCGCGGACGTCAACGAATTACGACATCCGAAGCGAGACGAGTTAGGAGCGGCAGGGAGAGGCCGAAAAGGGCAGGGAGGGGACGAGATGTGGAAAGCGACAAGAGAGGCGGCAGAGAGGAGAGTCAAAGGAGATGGAGAGAAGCTGAGGAGAAAGGGAGGCGAGAGAGGGGAGAGAGAAAAGAGTGAGGACAGAAGCGGGAGAGCGAAGAGGGAGGAACTGGCGAGATGAGCGAGGAAAGAGACGGGAGGAAGGTGAAGCAATTGAAGAGAGAGGGAGGGTGGAGGGGAGGGTTGGTTAGGTGGGAGGGTCTGACTACATACTACTACTATACTATACTACTACTGCTACTACTACTGACTACTGACTCTACTACTACTACTAACTACTACTACTACTATACTACTCTATAACTTTATCCGGGAAGAGGAAGAGGGTGAGAGAGAGACCCTCAATATCTTTTCTGTTATACACTGCCACCATTTTTCTGTACCTCTCTCATCCTGCATCAGTAGCAGCAGCAGCCGCAGCCGTAGCTGCAGCATCAGCGGCGGCAGCAGCAGCAGTAGTAGTAATAGTAGCAGCAGCAGCAACACCACCACCACCATCACCAGTAGCAGCAGCAGTAGTAGTAGCAGCAGCAGCAGCAGCAGCAGCAGCTAGCAGTAGCAGCAGCAGTAGTAGTAGTAGTAGCAGCAGCAGCAGTAACAGCAGCAGCAGTAGCAGCAGTAGTAGCAGCAGCAGTAACAGCATCAGCAGTAGCAGCAGTAGTAGCAGCAGTAGTAGCAGTAGCAGCAGCAGCTGCAGTAACAGCATCAGCAGTAGCAGCAGTAGCAGCTGCAGCCGTAGTAGTAGCAGCAGCAGCAGCAGTAGCAGCTGCAGCATCATTGCAGCAGAAGCCTCACTCTGATTCGATTCATCGCTGCTTTGCGGTAAATGATACGCGAAAAGCCGCGTGTTTTCTCCCTCAATAACAGTCACTCATCGTCGACGCGGCGGCAGGCAGGCAGGCGACAGAAAGTCGCTCGTGCGTCGGCAGGCAGACGACAGAGAGTCGCTCGTGCGTCGGCAGGCAGACGACAGAGAGTCGCTCGTGCGGCGGCAGGCAGACGACAGAGAGTCGCTCGTGCGGCGGCAGGCAGACGTAACGTATCGCCCGTGTCGCGTCTGCTGTCCCCTACCGCCTCCGCCGCCTCCTCCGCTGCCGCCTCCTCCTCATCCTCTTCCTCCTCCGCTGCAGCCTCCGTCTCTCCCTCCGCCTTGTGCTCTTCCTCCACCTCCTCCTCCTCCTCCTCCTCCACCTCCTCCTCCTCCTCCTCCTCCTCCTCTTCCTTCTCATCCTCCTCTTCCTTCTCCACATCCTTCTCCTCCACCTACACCTCCTCTCCCTCCGCTTTCTCCGCCTCCTCCTCCCCTCCCCCGCTCCCCGTCCCTGCTCTGTCGGCTTCGATATCTATGCATATATGCATGCATATATATACTTACATATATATATATATATATA
>NW_014580341.1:18082-19014 GCF_000485595.1 Priapulus caudatus | reverse complement strand
CTTGGGCTATGCTGGGAGGTTATGTATTAGCAATACTTGGGCTATGCTGGGAGGTTATGTATTAGCAATACTTGGGCTATGCTGGGAGGTTATGTATTAGCAATACTTGGGCTATGCTGGGAGGCTATGTATGAGCGATGCTTGGGCTATGCTGGGAGGTTATGTATGAGCGATGCTTGGGCTATGCTGGGAGGTTATGTATGAGCGATGCTTGGGCTATGCTGGGAGGCTATGTATGAGCGATGCTTGGGCTATGCTGGGAAGACTATGTATAAGCGATGCTTGGGCTATGCTGGGAGGTTATGTATGAGCGATGCTTGGGCTATGCTGGNGCTATGCTGGGAAGTTATGTATTAGCAATGCTTGGGCTATGCTGGGAGGTTATGTATTAGCGATACTTGGGCTATGCTGGGAGGTTATGTATGAGCGATGCTTGGGCTATGCTGGGAGGTTATGTATTAGCGATACTTGGGCTATGCTAGCATAGCCCAAGCATCGCTCATACATAACCTCCCAGCATAGCCCAAGCGGGAGGTTATATCGCTCATACATAACCTCCCAGCATAGCCCAAGCATCGCTCATACGCTCTAGGGCTTCAGTAGAGTATGTGGCGGAATGTAGCAGAGAGCGAGCAAGAGGCCAGACACACACGCACGCGCACGCACACGCACGCACACGCACGCACACGCATACATGCACACACACACACGCACGCACACACACACACACACACACACACACACACACACACACACACACACTGCACACGCGCACACACACTCGAACAAACACACGCTCAAACACACACGCACCCACAAACGACACAATACACAGACACCCACACGCACGAATGCACAAATGACAGAACACGCACACTCACACGCACGCACGCACGCACAAACGACAGAACACGAACACGCACACGCACGCA
>NW_014580341.1:13803-16303 GCF_000485595.1 Priapulus caudatus | reverse complement strand
GACACACGGCGGCAACGCCGCGACAACACGCACAACGAGACGCGCACACCACGTAACACAGGGCGCGCTACACATCACGCGCGCAGGCACACACGCGGCGCCACGCTTACACCGACGCTGCGGCACACACGAGCACACACAACAACATACCACACACGCTGCGCCAGCAGCGACACACCGCGACACCGCGCGCGCAACCCACCGTGCACACTAGTGCGCGCACACGACTGCGGCGCTCGCAAACCGCGCGCACGGCGCACACGCGCGGGCAGCTGCACCACACACGACACATAACAGCACATCCACCACAATTACAACATAAATACACACACACACAACCCACAACTCTCTTTTCACACCACACACACACACAAGAACCAAGCACACGACACAACACCATCACACACGCACGCACAGGGAGCTGGTTCTCCATCTCGGCCTCGCACTCTGTTTCACACAGCGCGCACGCCACGCGACGGCACTAACACAGGACGCACACGCCCAGCACTGCGCACGAAACATACAATGGCGCGGACCACACGTACCAGTGCGCGCGCCAATACGCCGAGGACACGCGCGCCGCGCGCACACCGCACGCTAGGGGCGAAAAACCACGCGCACAGGCACAGCGACACCACACACACACGCGCGCGCACACACAGCACACACGGCGCGCACACACGCAACCAATTCGCGCGATCAACACTGCTCGGCATAATCACACACGCGCTGCGCGGCGCCACCATCACACACCGCGCGCATCACACACAGCCACGCGCTGCGCGCAGCACAACACACACCGGGTCACACAGGGGCACAACACACCTGCGCGCGCTGCACGCACACAGAACACACGCGCGCACACACTACGCCCACAGGCGCGCCAACACATGCTCGCACAACACATTGCGCGCGCGCATACCACACAAAGGCGCTCAGCACACACATGCGCCGCGCGCATACAACACACAGCACACACGCGCTGCGCGCGCGCCGCACACACAAACACGTCACACAGGCGCGCACACACACACTGGCGCGCTGCCGCGACGACACGCACGCCGCGGGAGTCGGTTTCCAATCATATGCAGGCCTTACGCACTCTGCATTTCACACACCAGGCGCTCAACACACCCAATCTACACACACACAAACATCACACCACACACAACACACACACACACACACACAACACAAACACACACACACACACAACACAATACAACCACACACACAAGGCACACACGCACACAAACACACACACGCTTCCATGCACACCTCACCACTCCATCTTGAATATTTTCGTGCCGCAGCCATCTTGTATATTCCACATCGTTTATACATCGATCGTATAACATTGTATATGTACAAGAGTAGATAATAACACAATAGTTAGAGTCTACATCGTAGGTATTCACATCCTTATTATCACGATAAAATGCTCCGAGCAAATTTAAAAGCCCACATCGAAAATGCGCCAATCAGACTACATCGACATCAAGTCGAGTGCGTAATAGTGTATACTAATAGGGCATAACAACTGCTATAATAACAGGGTATAATAATAGGGTATAATAATAAAATCATATATAACAATATGATAATAATAGAGTATTATAATAGGAGAATAACAGAGTATTATAATAGGAGAATAATAATAATTATTATTATAATCCTTCTATTATTAACTCCCGATAGCCATCAGCATTACGGTCCACATTTACCATCATATTCATCACATATACGCGAAAATTCATTTCTCACGCACGCGAATTGAATCGAGCTGCGGTCGGTGCGTACTATCAAGAACAATCCATCACGAGAAAAAATTGATTTTTTGACGTGAGATTATGACTGGGACGATTATTTATGACGGGAGAATAGAATTGAATAAAGAATAAGCGTGTGCGAATAAAAGAGCGTGCACGCATGTACAATATAGACTCGCTGGGGTATTTGTCAGTGCGTGCTTGCAGGAAGAATGTCCATGAAGTTCATGGTCGAACCCCCTAAGCTTATTCGTCATGATAAACTTAAGCCTAAAACTAGTCCTACACCCTAACCCTGACCCTAACAACAACCCTAGTGGAACTTATCGCTCAATCTGTCCTCGTCGTCATCGTCGTCGTCGTCGTCATCATCATCATCGTCGTCGTCATCGTCGTCGTCATCATCATCGTCGTCGTCATCGTCGTCGTCGTCACCGTCGTCGTCGAGGGCCGCTGAGAGCTACTCACAGATCTCGTTGCTTAATTCAGTCGGATAGCATCTATATAGCGGCCACGAGCACGTTGCTAACGGCGCGCCCGCGCAGGAATCACGTGACTGATGTCTCCTTAGAGACGCGGCGGTTGAATAACCGCGAAGAGACGTAAACATAGCACTGAGTGGAGAGAGAGAGGGAGAGAGGGAGAGGGAGAGGGGGAGGGAGGAGGGAGAGGGAGAGAGAGAGAGAAAGAGGAGACGTAGGAGGAGAGAGAGAGAGAGAGAGAGAGGAGGA
>NW_014580341.1:9775-10766 GCF_000485595.1 Priapulus caudatus | reverse complement strand
AGCAATGAGACACGCACGCACGCACGCACGCACGCACGCACGCAAGCAAGCATGCAAAGAAACACGCACGCACGCACGCACGCACGCACGCACGCACGCACGCTCACACGCATGCAAAGAAACACGCACGCAAGCACGCGCGCAAGCAATGAGACACGCACGCACGCACGCACGCACGCACGCACGCAAGCAAGCATGCAAAGAAACACGCACGCACGCACGCACGCACGCACGCACGCACGCACGCACGCACGCACGCTCGCACGCACGCACGCAGAGAAACACATACGCACTCAAAAAGCACGCGCACGTACGCACGCACGCACGCACGCAAAGAAACTATACAGACCTGCAAAGAAACACCCACGCGAGCAAACAGCGCACGCACGCACGCACTGATACTCGGTAAGGATTGATGGTAAAACATGATGGGTAAACATTGGTCACGTTACTGGGACAGACCGGATGGCTTCTGCTAACAGAATAACAGAGCGCAAATCTTGTGAGCGTAAGACAACCACGCAATGCACAACGCTCACACACACCCGCACACATACACGCACGCACACAAACACGCACGCACGCACGCACGCACGCACGCATGCATGCACACACATGTACGTAGACATGCAGGCACATACACACACACACACACATATACACGCACGCACGCACGCACGCACACACATGCACGTAGACATGCAGGCACATACACGAACGCACGCACGCACGCACGCACGCACGCACGCACACACATGCACGTAGACATGCAGGCACATACACGAACGCACGCACGCACGCACGCACGCACACACACACACATACACACACCACGCACACCTCCGCACTCACGAATCCCTACCAGCCGATCAACTAGTACAAGTTTCAGCAATGTTGCGCCCAGTCGTTAGCTTAAAGTGATTACGTCACCGTAAATAGTAAAACATAAATGCCACCACTGCCGCCGCCGCCGCCACCACCACTGCCGCCG
>NW_014580341.1:1214-8300 GCF_000485595.1 Priapulus caudatus | reverse complement strand
TCTCGCGCTCTCTCTCTCTCTCTCTCTCTCTCTCTCTCTCTCGCTCGCGCGCGCTCTCTCTCTCTCTTCTTCTCTCATTATTTATCATTCACATGTCATCAGCATTAGATAACAATACAACGCTAAACGCAACTCCCTCACAGCTACGCGAAACACACTGTAGCTACCATCTCCTAAGCTAGCTCCTCCTCCTCTGTCTCCTTCTCCTCCTCCTCCTTCTCCTCCTCCTTCTTCTCTTCCTCCTCCTCTTCCTCCTCCTTCTCCTCATCCTCCTCCTCTTTCTCATCCTCTTCCTTCTCCTCCTCCTCCTCCTCCTCCTCCTTCTCCTCCTCCTTCTCCTCCTCCTCATTCTCCCCTTCCTCCTCCTCTTCTTCCTTCTCTTCCTTCTCCTCCTCCTCTTCCTTCTCCTCCTTCTTCTCCTCCTCCTCCTTCTCCACAACCTCTTTCTCTTCCTNGAGAGAGAGAGAGAGAGAGAGAGAGAGAGAGAGAGAGAGAGAGAGAGAGTGTGTGAGAGAGAGGGGGAGAGAAGGAGGAGAAAGCTAGGGAATCTTGATGAGCAGGAAGCGAGGAACTGACTAAGTCCCAGCGGGACAATACGCACTCAATGAAATTAAAATCCCCGCACTCGAAAAGTAACCGCACTCGATTTTTTTTCCCGTCCCGCTATAACCATTTTAGCTGTGTCAGCATTTCACTAATTCCTTCGTTACGATGACGACGCAGCCGCAGCTGCCGACGCCATCAAGTTAAGCGTTGATGGTGGCGTACGGCCCGTAAAAGCCTTGACTAATGGTCCAGCGGGAATATAGATACCGGCTGTTGACTCTGCTCTGCGGCTTCGCAGCTGCTGCTCCACCTGCGCTCTGCTACCCTAACCCTAACACTAACCCCTAGCTCTCTATCGCACGCGCTCTCATTCTCTCTCTCTCTCTCTCTCTCTCTCTCTCTCTCGACTCTCTCTCGTCTCGTCTCTCGTCTCTCTCTCTCTCTCTCTCTCTCTCCTCTCTCTGCTCTGCTGTGCTCTCTTCCTCTCTCTCTCTCCTCGCCGATCTTCTTGGCTCTCTCTTCGGCTCTCTGTCGCTCTGTCCTCATCTCACTCCTCTTGTCTCTCTCATTCTCTCTTCTCTCTCCCTCTCTCTCTCTCTCTCTCTCTCTCTCTCGCTCTCCTCTTTAATCCTGCGCTCCTCTCTCTCCTTCTCTCTCTTCTCCTTCTGCCTTTTTCTCGGCCATCCTCGAGGCCGTTCATTTTTTTTTCCTCTCCTCTCTCTCTCGCGCTCTCCTCTCCTCTTCTCTCCCTCTCTTCTTGCGCTGCTTTCTCTTTCTTTCTCTCTCTTTCTCACTCTCTATCTCTCTCTCTCTTCTCTACTGCCGGCATCTTCTCTCTCTTCTCCCGCTCTGTCCTGTCGCTCTTCCTCTCTCTCTTTCTCTCTCTCTCTCACTCTTCTATTCTCTCGTCTCCTCCCTGCTCTCTCTGTCTCTCTTATTCTCTCTCTATTTCTCTCTCTCCATCCCTTTTTCTCTTGCGCGCTCTTCTCTAACATCCTCTTTCCTCTTTCTCCCTTGCGGCTCTCATCTCTCTCTATCGCTCTCTCTCCGCCGACGCGCTCTCCTCTCTGTCTCTCTCTCTGTCTGTCTCTCTTTGCTTTCTCGTCCTGGTCTCTCTCTCTCTCTCTCTCCTCTCTCTCTCTCTCTCTCTCTCTCTCTCTCTCCTCTCTCATCTCTCTCTCTCTCTCTCTCCATCCTACTTCTTTCTCGTCTTCTCTCTTCTCTCTCTCTCTCTCCTCTCTTCTAAATCCCTATTTCTCTGCGCGCGCTTTTCCTCTCGCACCTGCCTCTCCGCTCTCTATCTCTCTTCCATCCCTCTTTCTCTCGCACGCTCTCGTTCTCTCTCTCTCTCTATCTCCATCCCATCTTTCTTCCGTGCGCTCTTCCCCTCTCTCCTAATTTAATATTTTCTTTGTGTATGTGTTATGGGCGTCCCGTACGTGTGTGCTGCGTGTGGTCTGCTCGTGTTGTCGTGTGCGTCTGGGCGCTGTGTGCGTGTCGTCTGCGTGTGGGTGCGTCGTGTCTGCGTCATGTGCTGGTGCTTGTTGTCTGCGTGTGTGTGTGCGTCGTGTCGCGTGTCTGCGTGTGCGTGGAGTGTGTCTGCGTGCCTGTGCGTGTGTTGACGTGTGCGTGTGCAGTGCCGTGGTGTGGTGTGTGTGCGTGTGCGGTGTCTGCGGTGTGGGTGCGTCGTGCGTGCGTAGTGCGCGTGTCTGCGGTGCCTGTGCGTGTGTGGACGGTGTGCTGTGTGCGTCCGTGCGTGTCTGTGTGCATGGGGTGTGCCGTGGCCGTGTGCGTGTGCGTGTGACGTGTCTGTGTGTCTGCATGCGTGTGTCCGTGCTCTCAAAGCTTACTCAGAGCGCTAGAGAGAATGAGAGAGACAAGAGAGAGAGAGCGCAGAGAGAGAGAGAGAGAGAGAATGAGAGCGAGAGAGAGAGAGAGAGAGCGAGAGCGAAAGAGAAAGAGAACAAGAGAGAAAGAGAGAGAGAGAGAGAGAGAGAGAGAGAGAGACAGAGAGAGAGAGAGAGGGTGAGCGAGAAAGAAAGAGAGCGGGAGAGAGCGAGAGAGAGAGAGAGAGAGAGAAAAAGAGAGAGATCAAGGGAGAGAGAGAGCGCGCGTGTTTGTCCTCAATATGAAGCAAACTTTGTCATTCACCCTGTGTGCGTCTTGAAACCTTACGGCCTCCGCCGCACACGGCGAGATTCCTGCTGAGGCAACACTACAGATATTGCCGCCTTACTTGCCGCCTTACCCACACCACGGGATATATAATTATATTTACCTCGGGAGACCGACAACTCAGTGAAATCAACCTCGCACACACGCAGAGATTCCTGTTGATCACGACACCCACGTGCTCAGCACGAACTTCACAGAATATATTTGCATTACTGCATTTTTTTGCAAAACTTATTAGCCTGTGTTGATTGCAGGTTATTATTGAGTTACTTTACAAGTTGATTGCATCGGCATACGTGACGCACCATACGTGATAAAAAGAAATTACACATTTCCCCTCACTCTCTCTCTCTCTCTCTCTCTCTCTCTCTCTCTCTCTCTCTCTCTCTCTCGAGCGCACTCTCTCTCCCTCTGTCTTCCCAACTTCCCCCCTCTCTCTCTCATCCCAACTTCCCCCCTCTATCTCTCTTGCGCTCTCTCGCTCTCTCTCTCTCTCTCTCTCGCTCTCGCTCTCGCTCTCTCTCGCTCTTTCTCCCTCTTCTCTTACTCTCTCTCCCCATCTCTCTCGCGTTCTTTCTCTCCCCCTCTCTCCCTCCTCGTCTCTCTCTCTCTATTCCACCTCTCTCTGCCCTTTCTCTGCTGTCCCTCTTCCTCTTCCCTTCCCCCTCCTCTCTGCCGCGGCCTCTTCCTCGCTTTCTCTATATCTCTATCTATTTCCCCCTCTCTCTCTCACTCTCTCTTTTCCTCTTTATCTGCCCCCGTTTTCTCCCTAGATTGTCGTATTTTTCTCCGTCACACATGCACGCGCATAAAGCCTGATCATAATAAAGAAAAGTAAAGAAAAATTATGAAAGAAAGATGAAAACCTTAGAAGTTGTCGGCGGACAGTGAAGTGACTCACGGTTGCCGACTGCGCCTCAGGTTACCGACAATTCCAGCTGACGTCATCCGCTCATTCGCCGCTCGTCGGTAATCTTATATTAATAATTTGTAATTATCTTATTTCTACATCACTGCCTATATTAGAGCCAATTAGCATCCCTCTGGCTGCCTCCTTCCAGCTCACGCTTCCTCCTGCTCCTGCTCCTCCTCCTCCTCCTCCTCCTCGTCACTCATCCTCTTTCTCATCGCTGCTCTCTCTTCTCCTCCTTCTTTTTCTCCTCCTCTTCCTCCCTCCTTCTCCTCATCCTCCTCCTCCTTCTCTTCCTCCTCCTCCTGCATAGATAGAGTAGCAGATAGAAACGAGGGTTTTTCTACTGTTACACGCCCTCCTCCTCCTCCTCCTTATCTTCTCTACCTATCCTCCTCTTGCTGCCTTCTCCACCTTCCGCCCTCTCCCCTGTCCTGCCTCCTGGCATAGATAGAGTAGCAGATAGAAGCGAGGGTTGTTCTCTACACCGAGAAGATGGTTTAGGTTTGTTACACGCCCTCCTCTCTACTCCTCCTCCTCCTCCCATCCCATCCTCCTGCTGCTCCTCCTCCTCTTCCCCTCATTCCTTCTCCCTCTGCCTCCTCCTCCTCCACCTTATTCCTCATCCTCTTCATCCTCCTCCTCTCCTCCTCATGCCTCCTCTTATCTCATCCTCCTTTCGCGTATCATAGAGTAGCAGATAAGAGACGAGCTATAGATATTGAGACTCTCTATTGCTTCACGCGCGAGGAAGAAAAAAAAACACCAGCGCGTAATACTTTGTGCCTAGCACGAAGAAATAAATGCTTCCCTCGGTGAATTTACGTTGGCAAAAAAAAATTGTTTATTCTCTCGCGGATCCGCGGATTGCGCGCACCGCACGTGACTTCCCGCGCAATCGTTACGGCTTCGAGCGGTCCGGGGACGCCGATACAACTGCGATTTTTCTCTCTAACGATGTTCCCGATGGACGAATGATCTCGTCACGCGTTCAGACTGCCGCCACGTCGCGCGCGCAGCGCTGCGCAGCGTCCGTTGCGGGAGTGGCGTCGGACTGGCGCGCAAGATGGCGACGTCGAAATTGGGTGTTAAAAATGTTGGTGTGGATTAAAAGCAACGTGTGTAGCAAGGAGTTATGAGTTTACGATTCATCTGAAAATTAAGTATGAGAAGTGTCAGTAAGGATGAAGATAAGTGATTAAAGAGAAATCTCTTGCGGCGAAGACAGCAGATGGTGAGAGCGGAACAGAGAGGGCGTAATAAGAGAGGGAGTAGAGAAGGAAAGAGAAGAGAGGGCGGAGTTATATGGCAGTGTAAAAAGCTGCAAAAAGCAGCAGCAAGCAGCAGTAGCAGGAGGAGCAGCAGCATGTACAGCAAGCAGCAGCAGCAGCAGGGAGGAGGAGCAGGCAGCAGCAGCGTAGCAGGAGACGGCAGCAGTAGCAGCAGCCATAGCAGCAGCAAGTAGTAGCAGCAGCGTAGCAGGGAGGAGCAGACAGCAGTAAGCACAGCCGCGTACAGCAGCAGTAGCAGCAGCAACAGTAGGCAGAGGAGCAGGCAGCAGTAGCAGCAGCCCGTAGCAGCAGCAGCGCAGATAGTAGCAAGGCAGCAGCAGCAGCAGCCAGGCAGCAGTAGTAGCAGCGAACCTACAGTAATAGTAGGCAGCAACAGCAAACAGATCACCACCACCACGACCACCGCAGAGAGCACCACCACGCAGCAAGAGCAACGCCAGGCAGCAGCAGTAGCGTAGCAGTAGCAGTAGTAGTAGTAGGTAGCAGCCAGGCAGCAGCAGGGCGGCCGCGGCGGCGGCAGCAGCAGTAGGCAGCAGTAGCGCGAAAAGCCGCAGCAGCAGCAGCGAGTAGCAGCAGTAGCAGCCAGTGATGGCATGCAGCACCACCAGCAGCAGCAACAGCAGCAGCGCAGTGGCGTAGCAATATAGCAGTAGTAGTGAGTAAGCACAGCAGGATAATAAGCAGCACCACGCACCACGCACCACCACGCAACAGCCAGCTGCCATCAGCAGTAGCAGCAGCAGTACAGTAGCAAATAGCGCTAGCAGTAGCAGCAGCAGTAGTAGTATAACAGTACACAGCCAAGCCAGCAGCAGAGTAAACAGCAACAGCAACAGCAGTTGGGCAGCAGTAGCAGCAGGCAGTAGCAGCAGCAAAGTAAGCAGCAGCAGCAGTAGGCAGAGCAGCAGCAGCAGGCTAGTACAGCACAGAGCAGTAGGCAGCAGCAACAAGCAGCAGTAGTTAGTAGCAAGCACAACGCAGCAGCAGCAGCAGAACAGCAGAAGCAGCAGTAAGCAGTAGGCAGTTAGCCAGCAGCCATAGTAGTAGTAACAGCCAGCAGGGATCAGCAGTAAGTAACAGCAACATGCAACAAGCAGCTGCAGCAGTAAGCATCAGCAGTAGTAGCAGCAGCAAGCCAGCAGAGTAGCAGCAGCAAGCAGCGCAGTAGCAGCACAGCCGCAGCAGTAGCAGTAGCAGGCAGGCAGCAGCAGCAGCAGGCAGTAGCAGCAGTAGCAGTAGCAATAGTAGCCAGTAGTGTAGCAGCAAGCAGCAGTAGCAGCAGACACACCACCACCACCACGACCACCAACCAGCAGCAGCTGCACGCAGCAGTAGAAGCAGCAGCAGCATAGCAGTAGCAGATAGCAGTAGCAGCAGCAGCAGCAGTGGTAGTAGTAACAGCAGGGCAGCAGCAGTAGCTAACAGCAACAGCAACACAGTACAGCAGTAGCCGAACAGCAGCAGCAGTAAGCAACAGCAGCGGCAGCAGCAGCATAGCAGCAGCAGCAGCAGCCAGCAGTTAGCAGTAGTAGAAGCAGCAGTAGCAGCAGTACGGCAGCAGCAGCAGCAGCAGCATAACAGCAGCCAGCAGCAGCAGCAGCAGTAGCAGGCAGCCAGCAGCAGTAGCCAGAGGAGCTCTAATGGACAGCAATGGCACTCGATATAGAACAACTGATATGATCAACCTCTCCACGAACTGTCATCGTCACAAAACCATGGAAACACCAAGCACGTACGCGGGGGGGGAGGAAGACAATAAAAGCCCGTGCGGTCCACGAGCGGCATCCCGCGCGCGTTCATCCAGCGACGCCATGTTGTACGCAATCCGCACAAAGCAAACCATCTCTATAATATCGTCGCGCGCATACGTTTATATGGTGTGCATATATATAATATATATAATATATATATATATATATATATCTAATATCATACGAAAACGTAAATATATATATATAATGATATTATATATATTATATATTATATGCGGGCGTACGAAATGAAAGAGATGAATAGATGATAGAGAGATAAATAGATAGATGGATAGATAGATTAGATAGATAGATAGAGAAGATAAATAATAGATAGATAGATAGACAGATAGATAGATAGGATAAATAGTTAGATAGATAGATAGATAGATAGATAGATACGATAGATAGA
>NW_014580341.1:0-1189 GCF_000485595.1 Priapulus caudatus | reverse complement strand
TCTCTCTCTCTCTCTCTCTCTCTCTCTCTCTCTCTCTCTCTCTCTCTCTCTCTCTCTCTCTCTCTGTTTTTATATCGCTCTCCTTCTCGCCTCTCTCTTCCTTTCTCTCTCCTTCTCTCATCTTTGCTCTTTCTAGCTCGTTCTCGCTCTCTCCTGCTATATAACTCTCTCTTATTCTCGCCCTCGTTCACTCTCATTCGCTCGCTTGCTGTCTTGCATTTTTATCGTATTTCGTTCTTACTCTCTCCCGCCTTCCTTTTTTCTTTCATCATCCTTTTTTTTCTTTCGTCTTCCCTCATTTATCTGTCCCTCTCTCCGTCCCCCTCTCTTTTCCACCGCCCCCTATCTTTCCCATCGCCCCTCTCTTTCCCACCTCCCCTCTCTCCGTTTTCCTCTCTTTCTCACCGCCCTCTCTTTTCCACCGCCCCTATCTTTTCCACCGCCCCCTCTATTTTCCATGTCCCCTTTTCTCCCGTTTGCTTTTTCCGCCTCCGCCACAGCCCCCTCTGGCGCTTAATTTTTCCTTTCTGAATCCAATCATTGTTAGCCATCGAGCACACATCTCACTGGTACATCTCAGCTGATGCTGACAATGCATGACGTCACTGATTACGTCTCGTCTCCATCTGCCTGCTCTGTCTCTCCGATACAAGCCTGAAGCATACAAGAAGCAAGGGGAGAGGCAAAGATACGCACCTTGCAGTGGCGTATCCAGTAATTGATAAACACGGGAGCGAAATGTACCTGGGCTGCCGAAGGCCGTAGGCACGCCAGCGCTAGGGGGATGTAGGGACATGCTCCCCCAGAAAATTCTAAAATATTTAAGCCATTTTCCTGCAATCTGAGGCATACTGTGGGCCATATTCCGATGTCTGATGACACTGTCTCAACCCTACACTCAACCGTACAATTTAGGATTTAAAACACTTTTCATGACTTTCCAGAGAGCGTACACACCTCAAGTTAGGTTACTATAGTAAGTAGTAAGTATAGGTTACAATAAGGTTTACTGATTTTTTTCTGGGCCTGCAAACGGGGGAGGGGGGCGTACGCCGGCTCCGAACTATGCTGGATACGTCACTGCCTTGTAGAATGCGTATTAGCATTTTTTTTCAGACTGACTCTAACACGGTGGGGGAGGGTTACGTCACCGACGTGCTCTAACGCTATTGGTTCGTTAGAGAAAGGC
>NW_014580340.1:9711-18056 GCF_000485595.1 Priapulus caudatus | reverse complement strand
TGTCCGTCGGGCGGCGGTGCGTGCATGTATTGATAATGGTTTGGGCGTGCCGTGTGCGCATGTGCATCCGTGGCGGGCGTGCCGCTGCGGTGGTTATTGATAATGTTTGCGTGGTCGTGGCGTGCGTGTTATCCGCGATGCGCGGGCGTGCGTGCGTAGTGTATTTGATTAATGTTTGGCGTGCGTGTGTCGCGTGGCGCTGTACTCCCGTGGGGCGTGCGTGCGTGAGTGTATTTGTTAATGTTTGCGTGCGTGTGCGCGTGCGTGTATCCGTGGGGCGTGCGTGCGTGAGTGTATTTGTTAATGTTTGCGTGCGTGTGCGCGTGCGTGTATCCGTGGGCTGCGCTGCGTGAGTTTGGTATTTTTAATGTTAGCGTGCTGTGTCGTGCGTGTGCCAACGTCCGATGGGGCGTGCGTGGCGTGAGTGTTATTTGTTTCTCGCTGTGCCGTGCGTGAGTGCGCGCATGCATGACTTGTGGCCGGTCGGTAATGTCCGCGCCGGCGTGCGCTGCTGTATCCGTTGCAGCGTGAATGTACTGGTTATGTTTGCGTGGTGCGTGTATTTGGTTTATTGTTTCGCGCGCGAGTGCGCATTACGTACGTTCATCGCGCGCCATCAGATGTATAACGACAGACGCGTTTGTTGGTTCGGAACTACAATACGGCCATCTATAGTCAGGCCATCTATCAGCGCCGGCTCTGCCACCTGTCACACTTTATTACCTCCGCCAAAGGTTATGTCGCAAAGGCAGGAGTTATAGTTTACCGGCGTGTGTCTTGTGTCGGAGGTGTGTTTTGTGCGGTTTGATGGGTTTGTTTGCTCGTACAGCCTAAACTGAAAAAGTTATGGACGGCATTGTCATAATTGTAGGACTAGGTCAGAAATGGGCCACCTAACTTGAATTGATTACATTTTCCTGTGGTGCTCGGATCCATTTATTAATTAATTAATTCATTTTCACATTAGGTCGAAATGGCGGACTAACTTAAGTTAATTACTTTTGGTGATGATCCGGATCTCCAAATATTGAATAATTAATTATTAATGGTAATTAACTTTTTTACGCCAGTGACAGACATTGAGCTGCTTGGCGGGGTCTGTTGCTCTCTGAGTGCTTCTTAGTGTTAATGAAAACACAACTCCTGACTAGCATCACTGTGAGTGCGCTCCTCGGGGGGATTTTAATTACAGATGCCCTACTGTCACGGGTGGTTATCAACCGCGAGTTACAGCAACACGCAGCTTCTTCTTCTAGTCTCTCTCTTCTCTCTTCTCTCTCTTCTCTCTCTCTCTCTCTCCTTGCCGCGCGCGCGCGCCGCGCGCTCTCTCTCGCTCTCTCCTCTCTCTCTTCTTCTCGACCTCTCTCGCTCCTCTTCTCTCTCTCGCTCTGTCTCTCTCGCTCTCTCACTCGCCGCGCTCACTCTATCTCTCTCTTTCTCTCTCTCCTATCTTCTTGCTTCTCTCTCTCTCTCTCTCCTTTCTCTCTCGCTCTCGCTCTCGTCTCTCTCTCTCTCTCCTCTCTCTCGCTCGCTCTTTCCCCTCCTCTTACCCACTCATGTTCGTCGCTCATCTCTTGCTTCTATTCTATATATCTTCTATCTATCTATCTATCTATCTAATTATCTATCTATCTATCTATTTATTTATCGCTATCTATCTATCGATCCTATCTATCTATCTATCTATCTATCTATCTATCTATCTATCTATTCTATCTATCTATCTATGCTATCTATCTATCTACTCTTCCTATCTATCTATTTATTTATCTAATCTATCTAGTCATCTACTCTATTTATCTATGTGGGTCGTATCTATCTATCTATCCTATCTACTCTATCTATCTATCTATCTATCTATCTATCTGGTATCTTCTAGTCTACTTTATCTATTCGATCGATCTATCGTAGCTATCGGTCTTAATCTATTATCTTCTATCTAGTTATCTATCGATCTAGTGCTACTTACTCACTATTATCTATTATCTATCTATTATTTATCTATTATTATCTATCTATCGATCGATCTATCTATCTATCAGTCTATCTATCTATCTATTCTATCGACTATCTATCTATCTACTCTATTATCTATCGATCTATCTATCTATCTGTCTGTCTATCTATCTATCTATCTTTTTTTAGCGAGTCTCTCTCATCTCTTCTAAATTCGTTCGCTTTCAAGCAATCTTCTCTCTCACGCGCACACTCTATCTCTCTATTTCGCTATACACACACTAACTCGCTACTGCTGTTTCATTACCCACCGCTACTCCCTCTATGGTAAACTCGGTTGTTCGAAGCATACGGAAGTGTTTTGCGTTTTGATGACGTCACTTTACGCTGGCTTGGACATGTACAATAACACTTTCCTCATGTGTTACAGGGAGGGTCAGTCTCCGGGCATGATGACTCTTGCACTGTACCCCTCCTTATGCTTCTCTCTCTCTCTCTCTCGTACTTCTCTCTCTCTCTCTCTCTCTCTCTTCTTTCTTCCTACCTCTCGCGCGTTCGCTTTCTCTCTCTCTCTCTCGCTCGCTCTCGTTATTTCTTAATATATATTTATATAAATAATACTTTCTCCTCTCTATCTCTCCCTCTCTATCCATCTATCTATCTCATTCTATCATATTCCTATCTCTCTATCTATCTATCCTATCTCATCTATTACCTACTCTATTTCTATATATCCGCTATCTGATCTATCCTATCTATCTTTGTTCTATCTATCATAACTCGTATGTACTCTAATCGTATCTATCGTATCTTCTATCTATCTTCTTACTATCTATCTATCTATCATCGTATCTATTTATCTATTCTTTCAATTTCTATCTACTCTCTCTATCTCTCTATCTATCTATCTATTATCTATCTATCCTATCTATAATAGTATAGTATATCGTGGCTATCTCCACCAAACACCACCACACACACACCACACCCAACACACACACCACACACACACACAATCACACACCACCACACACACCACACACACAACACACACACACGACAAACACACTACGCACACACACACCACACCTACATACACACACGACCACCACAACCACACCACACACACAACACACACACACGACTACACCACACACACACACACCACACACTGCGCGCGCGCGCGGCGCGCTTAGACTGTTTCGCGTTGCGTCCGCGCGTTGCGGAGTGGGTGGGGTGGGTGGGTAGTAGATGCATTTGCCTATTGAGTATTCGAGTATAAATGCCTGTCAGCAGATGACAGACAGCTGCTGTCAATAATAGGGATGCACGATAATGCACGGCGTTTGTTTATTGCTGTCTGTTTATTGTTTTGTAAGGCAAATCGCTGCGCGGATGCTGGCGGCACTTGGTCGCCATGGTGATGGGCGATGCTCGTGCCGGGTGACGGAATGTGATGGATGCGTGGGATGCTGATGGATGCGCGGGATAGCTGGGGGATGTGAGGAATGCGGGGGATGCTGAGGGATGCTGAGGATGCGGGGGCATGCGAGGAATGTGAGGATGCTGAAGGATGCTAGGATGCGGGAGGATGCTGAAATGGCGTGGATGCTGAGGATGCGGGGATGCTTGGGGATGATGAGCGATGCTGAGATGGGAAAGTCGCTAAGGATGCTGAGGATGCGGGGGTGGGGGATGCTGAGGATGCTGAGCGATGCTGAGGCATGCGAGGGATGCGGGATGCGCGGGATGGCTGAGATGCTGAGGAGCGATGCGAGGCGATGCGAGGATGCGCGGGGTGCTGGAGGTGATGCTAAGGACTGCGAGGATGGCGGGGGGAATGCGGGCGGATGCTGGGGATGCTGAGGATTCGGCGGGAGAATACTGAGGATGCTGATGAGGATGCGGGGATGCCTGAGGATGCGGGTGATGCTGAGTGCTGGAGGATGGGGAGTGCCTGAGGATGCGGGGGATGCTTGGGGATGCTGAGGATGCGGGCGTATGCTGAGGCGGCTGAGCATTGCGAGGGATGTCGAGAATGCGGGGGTGCTGAGGATGTTTCTGCGGATGCGGAGATGTGCGGATTGCGGGAGATGCTGAGTGCTGAGGTGCGCGGGAATGTGAGGATTGCGGGAGGATGCTGGTGCTGAGATCGGGAGGAGCGGCGGATGCTGAGGATGCGGGGAGACTTCCTGGATGCTCGAGGGTCGGCGGGGATGCTGAGAGCATGCTGAGGATGCGCAGGGATGCTGAGGATGCGGGTGATGTGCGGATGCTGAGGCATGCGTGGGAGGATGCGGAGATGCGGGGGATGCTGAGGATGCATGATGGAATGCGAGGGATGCCGAGATGCGGGGGATGCTGAGGATGCCTCGAGGATGCGGGACGATGCTCGAGGATGCGCGGGGATGCTGGGCGATGTGAGGTGGGGGGGCATGCTGAGGAATGCTGAGGTATTGCGAGTATGCAGAGGATGCGGCGGATTGAGGATGTGAGGATGCGGGAATGCTGAGGTGCGGGGGATGGCTGCGGAGGATTGCTGGAGAGGATGCGGGAATGACTGAGGATTGCGGGGGATGGCTGAGAGATGCTGAGGATGCGGGGGAGGCGGGGGATGCTGAGGATGAGGGGATTGCTGGCATGCTGAGGGTGCGGGATGCTGAGCGATGCTGGGATGCGAGGATGCGAGGATGTGGGATGCTAGGTATGCGGGGGATGGCCGAGGATGCGGAGGGATGTGAGGATGCTGAGGATGCGGGAATTGCGCTGAGGATGCCGGGGGATGCTGAGCGATGCTGAGGATGGAGGGGCACCGGATGCGGGAGGGGATGTGAGGATGGGGATGCTGAGGCGTGCGGGGGCTGCTGAGGAGATGCGTGAGGCATGCGGGAGATGCGGGATGGCGGGGGCATGCCTGAGGATGCGGGGAATGCTGAGGCAGGGGATGCTGGGATGCTGAGGATGCGGGGGATGCGCGGGGTAGCTGAGGTGCGGTGGATGCGAGAGGCATACTGAGGATGCGGGGGCATGCTGCGGGGATGCTGAGGATGCGGGGGTGCTGAGGATGCGGGGGAGCGGGGATGCTGAGGGTGCGGGGGATGCTTGAGGATGCTGGAGGATGCGAGGGTTAGCGAGCGATGCGTGGCGGATGCTCGAGGATGCGGGGGGATGCTTGAGGATTGCTAGGCGATGCGGGGATGCTGGGATTGCTGGAAGGTGCCGAGGGATGCGGAGGATGCGGGGGATGCTGGGTGCTAAGGATGCGGGGGATGCGATGTATGATGAGGATGGGACGGGTCTTGCTGAGGATGCTGGGGATGCCTGAGGGATGACACGAGGATGCTGAGGGATGCTCCGAGGTGCGGGGCGTGCTGAGGGATGCCGAGGATGCGGGGGATGCTGAGGATGCTGATAGGATGGGAGGGTGCCGGAAGGATGCGAGGATGCTGAGGATGCTGAGATGCGGGGGATGCTGAGGATGCTGAGGGATGCGAGGGATGCGAGGATGCGGGGGATGCGAGGATGCGGGGGATTCGGGGAGATGCTGAAGGATGCTGAGGATGCTGAGTATGCGGGAATTGCGGGGCATGCTGAGGATGCTGATGGATGCGAGGGATGCAGGGATGCGGGGGATGCTGGAGGATCGGGGCCATGCGGGGGAGCTGAGGATCTGAGGATGCTGAGGATGCGGGAGCAGATGCGGCGGATGTGGGATGCTGAGGTTGCGAGGGATGCTGAGGATGCTGAGGTGCTGAGGATGCGGGATGCTGGGGATGCTGATGGATGCGCGGGGATGCTGCAGGGATGCTGAGTTATGCGGGGAATGCTGTGAGGCTGCTGAGATGCGAGGATGCCGAGGATGCGGGGGACTGAGGATGCTGAGGATTGCGGAATGCATGATGGATGCTGAGGGATGCGAGGGAATGCCGAGGATGCGGGGATGCTAGGCATGCGGGGATGGGGGGATGCCTTGAGGCATGCGGAGGGATGCTGAGGATGCCGCGAGATTGCGGGGGATGCTGAGGGATGCTGGAGGAGCGGGCGATGGCTGGGATGCGGGGGATGCTAGGGGATGCTGGAGATGCAGAGGATGCGGGCGCGATCTGCGAATGCTAAAGATGCAGACTGATGCGGGAGGGATGCGGCGGGTCCCTGAGATGACGGGGATGCCGGCGATGCGGGGGATTGCCTGGGAAATGCTGAGGATGCTGAGGATGCTGAGGATGCGGGGGATGCGGGGGATGCTGAGGATGCTGAGGATGCGGGGGATGCGGGGGATGCTGAGGATGCGGGGGATGCTGAGGATGCTGAGGATGCGGGGGATGCTGAGGATGCTGAGGATGCGGGGGATGCCGAGGATGCGGAAGATGTGGAGTGATAATCGGTGGCGGTGCGTGGTAATGTACATATTGGAAATAGAACGGCGACTTATCTCTCTCTCACTCTTTCTCTCTTTCTCTCTCTCTTTCTCTTTTTATTTCTTTTTGTCTCTTTCTCTTTTTATTTCTTTTTGTCTCTCTCTCTCTTTTCCTTTTTTATTTCTCTTTCTTTCTCTCTCTCTCTCTCGTTTTCTGTCTCTCCCAGCCACACACGCGCGCGTGCACACACACGCACTTTCTCTTTTTGTTTTCTCTTTCGTTCTCTCTCTCTCTCCCCTCTGTCTCTCTTTCTCTTTCTCTCTCGCAGACGCACGCACACGCGCATACTCTCGATTTCTCGCTCTATCACTCTTTACTCTCTTGAGCGAGTGAGTGAGTAAGTGATCGAATGAGCAAACGCGGATTAGTGGAATGAGAGATGGAGTTAGACAGACAGAAACACGGATTGACAGATCGATGGAGCGTCGTGGACGGACGGATGACGACGCGGCGGCACGGCATTAATTTTATGAGTAGGCAGGGCAGGCGGCGACAAAGCGAGAGCAACGAGCCGTCAAGTTAGCGCCACCTAATCGATCACAACAAATTGGAGAAAATGAAAAAAAAAAATGCGCAAAAAATTCTTATCAGTCGCGTCACTGCGGGCGAGCGGGGCCGATAACAGCCGTTCAATTAACGCCCGCAGCAGCAGTCACCTGAGAAGGGGGAGGGGCTGGGGCGCGTACACTCTATATAGGTGTAGGGGTAAAGGTAGGTGTAGGGGTAAAGGTAGGCGTAGGGGGTCAATAGCTAATAATACCTTTTATATATTAAGTATAGATTATATATTTAGTATTATTAGCTCTTGATTGGGTGTATTAGTAGGTGTATGCTGTCTAGTCAGGTGTATGGGTAAAGGTAGGCGTAGGTATGTATTGGTAGGTGTACGGTGGGTAGTTAGGTGTATAGGGTAAAGTTATAGGTGTATGGGTAAAGGATGTAGGTATACGTGTGGGGGTATATGTAGACGTAGGGATCTATATAAGTAAGTGTAGTTGTCTAGGTAGGTGTGGGAATGTAGAAGGCTAGAGCCATGTAGGTAAGTATAATGATGTCGGCAGCTATAGGAATTATTAGGTAGTTAATTTTGGATGGGGCAGAAATTGATGGGCGAGGACTGGGGATTATAGCGTGTCCAGATGCGTGTGCAAGTGAGGGGCTAAACGTGAAGTGGAAGAGGTGGAGAGAAGAAGGAGAGGAATTGTTTTTGTGTGAGCTGGCTTCTATTTTCAGTGCTTTCTCTAATTGATTTGCTTCGTATAGGCGTGACATCGTATCCACGAACGGTCGGCTCCCCTGCCTCTCTCGCTCTCTCTCTCTCTCTCCTCCGCTCTTCGCTTAGCCTCTCTCTTTTTTTTACGCGTGCACTCTAACTCTCTCTCTCGCGCTGTCTCTTTCTCGTTTCCTATCGCGCTGCTTCTCTCGCTCTCTCTCCCCTCCGCTCTTCGCCTACCATCTGCCTCTTTCGCTCTCTCTCTCTCTCTTCTCCGTTCTTCGCTTACCCTCTCTCTCTTTTTTACGCGCGCACTCTCTCTCTCTCGCTCTCTCTCTCTCTCTCTCTCTCTATCGCGCTGTCTCTCTCTCTTCCTATCGCGCTGCTTCTCTCGCGCTTTCTCCCCTCCTCTCTTCGCCTACACTCTGGCTCTGACCCTCCCTCCCTAGCTGCCTCTCTGATCGTCATTGTCTGTTCCTCCTTCATTACGACATACATGCGTGCGTGAAAGCCGATCTGCTAGCAGTAATGTACAACGTAAATTAATACCTGAGTGCCTTATAGATTTATTACAAGCTAATAATACCTAGAGAGAGTATAATAGAGGTATAATTAGCTCTTGATATGTATTACAAGCAGCAGCAACGCTCACGGACTGTCACTCCCACCCCCACACTCATTCCATCTCAATGACTCCCCTCACACGATCTCTCTCTCTCCCACACTCTCTCTATCTCAAGGACTCCCCTCACATGCAC
>NW_014580340.1:5588-6583 GCF_000485595.1 Priapulus caudatus | reverse complement strand
TAGTAGTAGTAGTAGTATAGTAGTAGTAGTAGTAGTAGTAGTAGTAGTAGTAGTAGTAGTAGTAGTAGTAGTAGTAGTAGTAGTAGTAGTAGTAGTAGTAGTAGTAGTAGTAGTAGTAGTAGTAGTAGTAGTAGTAGTAGTAGTAGTAGTAGTAGTAGTAGTAGTAGTAGTAGTAGTAGTAGTAGTAGTAGTAGTAGTAGTAGTAGTAGTAGTAGTAGTAGTAGTAGTAGTAGTAGTAGTAGTAGCAGCAGCAGCGGCGGAGGCGGCGGAGGCTGCGGTAGTGGTAGCAGTAGCAGCGGCCCGTCTCTTATGAGATTAGGCGCACGCACATGTGTCCAATTTCGCTCGGACAGCGTAACAAAATACGATCAGTGGCTATGTAGCGATAGCAGAGGTCATCCGGGAGTGCCGCTATAGTGGCGTAGCTGCTAGTGGGGTTGTGACTAGAAAAAGTGGGTGGTGGGAGTTGGTGGTGGGAGTTGGTGGTGGATGTAGTTAGTGGTGGTGGGAGTAGGTGGTGGGAGTTGGTGGTGGATGGCGGTGGGTGGGTGGTAGTAGGTGGTGGTTGTAGTTGGTGGTGGTGGGAGTGGGTGTTGGGAGTTGGTGGTGGATGGCGGTGGGTGGGTGGTAGTGGGTGGTGGTTGTAGTTGGTGGTGGTGGTAGTGGGTGGTGGGAGTGGGTGGACGGTGGGAGTGGAGGGTGGTGGGAGTGGGTGGACGGTGGGAGTGGAGGGTGGTGGGAGTGGGTGGTAGGAGTGGCGGGCGGTGAAAGTGTAGGGTGGTGGATGGTGGTGGGTGGTGGTAGTGGGTGGTGAGTGTGGGTGGAGGGTTTCGGGGTAGTGACTGTAATGGCGGTGATAGTGGGGTGGGCGTTTTGTTGGCGTGGCTATGTGAATAAATTATGCATCTATCTGCATTTATTGACTTATTAATTTACTTACTTATTAGTTATTTACATATGTATTTATTTATTTATTTATTGTGATATATATATAT
>NW_014580340.1:0-1795 GCF_000485595.1 Priapulus caudatus | reverse complement strand
CACACACACACACACACACACACACACACACACACACACACACGCACACACACACACACAAACGACACACACACACACACACACACACACACACACAGGTACGCACGCACGCACGCACACACGCACAGGTAGGAACTCACGCACGTCCTCACGCACGCAGGTATAGGCACGCACGTACTCACGCACGCACGCAGGTATAGGCACACACGCACGTACTCACGCACGCAGGTATAAGTAAGCACGCACGTACTCACGCACACAGGTAGGAACTCACGCACGTACTCACGCACGCCGGTATAGGCACGCACGCAGGTATAGTCACGCACGCAGGCACACGCGCGTGTTCTCTCTAAAGTCTAAAGCAAAGCAAACAGCAATCACAGGAAGCCAGATGAATGGGAAACTTTTTTGATCGAAAGCAATTAAATTAATTAGCGTAATGAAGCACGGTGGGTGGAGCGACCAGTCACGCTGGCGCGGTGCCGGGTTACGCTAAGTGGCGAAACGCCAACAATGGTGCGGGCACACTAGATCTGTATGTTTCCTGAGAAAAAGAATAATGAAAAAAGATGCTGGAGAGGAAGAGAATGCTGGGGAGAAAGCGCTCGCGAGAAAGAGAGGCCGAGATAAAAAGAGATCGACAGAGAAAGTGAGAGAGAGAGAGAGAGAGAGCGCGAGAGAGATCACGAGAGAGAGAGAGAGAGAGAGAGAGAGAGATAACTAGGAGAGAGAGAGAGAGAGAGGGAGAGAGAGAGAGAGAGAGAGAGAGGAGAGAGAGGGAGAGAGAGATACGAGACGAGAGCGAGAGAGAGAGGAGAGAGAGAGAGAGAGAGAGAGAGAGAGGGGAGAGAGCGGTAGCAAGAAGGAGGGCGATAAATATAGAACGGTAGAGAGTGAGAGAATAAGCGAATGAGAAAATAGAGAAAGATAAGTGATGCCATAGATTCGAGCGATGGATGATAGATAGATTGATAGTTTTAAAAACGTGGTAATATATATATATACTATAAATATATATATTAACATAATCTACATTTATATAATTAATATATTATAATCATATACATAATGATTACATTTTATATATAATTATATATAATATATAAGTATTATTATATATATAGTATATTTGAGAGACCCGGAAGGCAGCGAGGGGCGAGCGAGAAGAAGAGTAGCGCGAACAACGAGGCGGGCGTAAGGCGAGAGAGAGAGGAGAGAGGATGAGAGAGAGAGAGAGAGAGAGAGAGGCGGGGAGGAGAGGCGAGAAGAGAGAGAAAGAAAGAATAGAGAGAGATGAGGAGAGGAGGCGCGAAGAGAGAGAGAGGAGAGAGAGAGAGAGAAGGAAAGAGAGAGAGAGAGAGGAGAGAGGAGAAGAGAGAGAGAGAAGAGAGAGAGAGAGAGAGAGAGAGAGAGAGAGATAAGAGAGAAGAGAGAGAGAGAGAGAGAGAGAACCGAGTGAGAGAGAAAGAGTTAGAGAGAGGCTCATTAAAATCTGGCAGTGATATTTTACCGGTTAATTGACGGAGGCGGATGTGTGCAGATTCATGATTACTGGACCGCAAACACACAATAAGAACTAACAACCATAGATGGATAGATTAAAAATAAATATGATATACATTTTATATAATATATATATATATATATATATATATATTGAGAGACCGAGAAGCAGCGAAGGCGAGTGAGACAGAAAGTGTGCGCGAGACACAGAGAGAGAGAGAGAGCGAGGGAGAGAAAAGAGAGAGAGCATGTGAGAGCGAGAGAGAGAGAGCGAGAAAGAGAGCGAGAGAGA
>NW_014580339.1:16418-18057 GCF_000485595.1 Priapulus caudatus | reverse complement strand
GAAAACGACGCGCGCCGAGACACACACCAACAAAAACGAGCATTTGGATTTATTCTCGCCCTACGTGCAAAGTCGAAAGGCTTCTGCAATCGCCACAGCTCCTCAATTGACCGATTACAGGCCGATTTGACATAACCGTTGAAATTGTTCTAAATATAGACAGCGATTAAGTCATGGTGTCGCCGCTGCGCGGCGTTTGCGCGCTTCGCACGGATATCCGGGCTGCAGACTGTCAAGGAATTATGCAAAAACCCTAACCCTAAGTCATAAAGTATAACCTTGGTCCTTACTCCTTAGGTATCACGAAGTGTGTTTTTTGTTACTGTTACTGTTAGGGTTAGGGTTGGGGTTAGAGTTAGGGTTTTTGCATCATTCCTTGATATACGGTAATTTAGGGTTAGGGTTAGGGTTTTTGCATCATTCCTTGATATACGGTAATTCTGTGCATCAGTTGATGATACACAGAAATCTGTGCATCACTTCGTGATACCTAAGGTGCCTAAAGTGGATTTGCACCCCACTAGGCAGATCGAACAAGTGCCAGTGTAGGCACAGGCACTTGGAGCGTTTCAATAAAATAAAATGCTAAATAAATACGAAATTTATTTACTACCAAAGTCTCAATGTTTGTATACTCTCTTTCACCTATTAGTATTATCGCAGTGGCTACGCGTCCGGAACCGGTCGCCTAGCCTCCAGGCTACACATCCGGACATCCACTCACACAGTGATCGCGTGACTCGCGTACACGCATGATTGCGCAACGGGACGCTCTGCTGATTGCCAAAAATATACAATATATGCACTGCTGCCATCTATCCTGTTATCCGTCCTCTCTCACGCTCTCTCTCTCTCTTTTTCACACACACACGCACATCTCCATCTCTCTCACACACACCTCTAGCTCTCTCTCTCACACACACCTCTAGCTCTCTCTCTGTCTTTCTCTCTCTCACACACACGTGCGCGAGCGCACGTGCGCTAGCTCTCTCTCTCTCTCTCTCTCTCTCTCACGCATACACACACATACACATTCCCTCTCTCTCTGTCTCACGCACACACACACTCGGCAATCAGCATAGCGTACCGTTGCGCAATCATGCGTGTACGTGTCGCAAGATCACTGTGTGAGATGGATGTCCGGACGCGTAGCCTAGCGGCTCCTCGTTCGGAACCGGTCGCGTAGCCACGGCCTAGTATTATTGCCGACAATTTCCTGCAAAATTTATGCTGTCCAAATGCTCATCTGCAACAAACGCTGGCTGCTGCTGCACACTGACATAAATATATAGCAGGTAGGAAAGCAAGCTGCCAAAATTCGCTTGATGCTCGCTTGATTTCACACGAATACAACACAAATATTCCACCATTCTACTCCATATTTGTTTCTATTTGAAGGACAGTGTTCAATTGTTATAAAAACATACTGTCTGTGTTCGTAACCGAGCTGTGTCACGCGAAATCACACAAAGCCTGACGAAATTCTCGCGTTTGCTCCTGTCGCGCAGTTTATGTAAATGGCTGTCAGAACCAGGAAACACCCACCGGCGCTCTTTGTGACCTCATTTTTGTGCCGCAACGCTGCAACGTTTTTGCAACGCTCCACTGGCGGCTTTGACGAGGCCTGTACGGGAGTTGG
>NW_014580339.1:7801-16408 GCF_000485595.1 Priapulus caudatus | reverse complement strand
AGAGGCGGGCGCGGGCAGGAGGTTCGGAGTCGGGTGCCGCCATATTGATCGGTAGGAAAGTGTATTTGCGCCTAAAATGCTAAATAAATACGAAATCTATTTACTACCAAAGTCTTAATGTTTGTATACTCTCTTTCACCTATTAGTATTATCGCAGTGGCTCTGCGTCCGGAACCGGTCGCCTAGCCTCCAGGCTACACATCCGGACATCCACTCACACAGTGTTCGCGTGACTCGCGTACACGCATGATTGCGCAACGGAACGCTCTGCTGATTGCCGAAAATATACAATATATGCACTGCTGCCGTCTATCCTTTCATCCGTCCTCTCTCACGCTCTCTCTCTCTTTCACACACACGCACAGCTCTATCTCTCTCACACAAATCTAGCTCTCTCTCTCTGTCTCTCTCTTTCTCTCTCTCACACACACGTGTGCGTGCGCACGCACACACCTCTAGCTCTCTCTCTCACGCATACACACACATACACATTCCCTCTCTCTCTGTCTCACGCGCACACACACACTCGGCAGTCAGCATAGCATACCGTTGCGCAATCATGCGTGTACGTGTCGCAAGATCACTGTGTGAGATGGATGTCCGGACGCGTAGCCTAGCGGCTCCTCGTTCGGAACCTGTCGCGTAGCCACGGCCTAGTATTATTGCTGACAATTTCCTGTGAAATTTATGCCGTCCAAATGCTCATCTGCAAAATAACGCTGGCTGCCGCTGCACACTGACACATAAATATATAGCAGGTAGGAAAGCGAGCTGCCAAAATTTGCTTGACGCTCGCTTGATTTCACACGAATACAACACAAATATTCCACCATTCTACTCCATATTTGTTTCTATTTGAAGGACAGTGTTCAATTGTTATAAAAACATACTGTCTGTGTTCGTAACCGAGCTGTGTCACGCGAAATCACACAAAGCCTGACGAAATTCTCGCGTTTGCTCTCGTTGTGCAGTTTATGTAAATGGTTGTCAGAACCAGGAAACACCCACCGGCGCTCTTCGTGACCTCATTTTTGTGCCGCAACGCTGCAACGTTTTTGCAACGCTCCACTGGCGGCTTTGACGAGGCCTGTACGGGAGTTGGAAAGCAGCGTGGTAGTTTTCCAAAATGCAGTGCGCCGCCTATAGCCCTGTACTTGCATTCGTCAAAGCTGATTTTGCAAAGCTTATTTCGTCAAGCTTTGTGTGATTTCGCGTGACACAGCTCGGTTACGAACACAGACAGTATGTTTTTATAACAAGTGAACACTGTTCTTCAAATAGAAACAAAGATGGAGTAGAATGGTTGAATATTTGTGTTGTATTTGTGTGAAGTCAAGCGAGCGTCGAGCAAATTTTGGCAGCACGCTTTCCTACCTGCTATATATTTATGTGTCAGTGTGCAGCGGCAGCCAGCGTTTGTTGCAGATGAGCATTTGGACGGCATCTGCAGGAAATTCTCGGCAATAATAGGTGAAAGAGAGTATAGAAACATTAAGACTTTAGTAAGTAAATAGATTTCGTATTTATTTAGCATTATATTTTATTGAAACGCTCCAAGTGCCTGTGAGTGTAGACTGTAGCCCCACGGCACATGCTGGCACCTGGAACGTTTCAATAATAAAATGATGGTAATTAAACACGAAACGTATTTATTACAAAAAAATAAATGTAGTTCAGACACCGGATTAGTTTAGCACATTTGTGAAAATTGAGGGCCGGGGTCCCAAACTAGTAGTAGGAGTGTGCACACACAATTTCACTGCACGCACGCCACTGTGCACAAACTCGCAGAAAGATGGAGCAGGTGGGAAAGTGTAAGCTCAAAATTTGCATAATGCTCGCATTGTTTTATACCGTGAATGATAGCAAAAATACACAAACAACCACCTCCTAAATTTCTGGTATCAATCCATAGGTGACTGTGTAGTTTTTCGAATTACACACTTTGCCTAGAGAAATCTGGTAAATTCCTGCCGAAAACTCCCACCCCATGTCAATGTAAATGGGAGAAAGTGCCTGGTTATTATTCAAAACTCCCTAACTGCGCTACTTGATTGTTTCACCAAGAAACATAGTTGTGTGTGTGATGTCATTTCTGCACGAATTATGTTGGCTTGCCTTGGAGTGGCGGGCCTCGTCATGGAGCTCGGAAATAGGCAAAGTTTGAACCCATAATGCAATGCGTCGCCTTTACTCATGTATAAAGATAGAGTTGCTCCTATTTATATTGCCCTGAAGTTGGACTTTTCCTCAGGAATACACTTGATTTCTTAGGGTCAATTAAGTTCTATCTAAATGTAAGGCGATAATTTGGACAAGTGATCATTCGGCTATGCATAAATACCAGAAAAGAGTGTCGTTTGTGTATTTCTGATGTGATGGTGTGAAACAAAGCGAGCCTTGTCCGAATATGGTGCTCACGCATTCCCACCTGCTCTATATTTCTGTGAATTAGCATGTTTATTTACCATAATTTTATTATTGAAATTTGTTGAGTGCCTGTGTGTAGACCCTTCACTTCCACTACAAGATTCTGTGAACAACAGTGCTGGGATACAGCTGTGAATATGTGCAACATATCAGGCAAAGCTGTACCCCATGATACAATAGGCAGTTAGTGTGTTAGATCCTGCATACAACCTGCCTCATAAACTACACCACTTGTTGACCTCTCACAAACTTAATTTTTTGCAGAAGTGGCAGGGCTTTAATGTAAGAGTAAAAAAGTGGTGTGAAATGGATTAACTTTAACTGGGCTTTAACTAAAATGTACTTATCGTTCGGGTAAATAACAGTTAGGTATAGATATAACTGCACTTCTGTAATAATAGCCCTCGGTATGTAACGTGCAAAATAAATTGACAGAAGCGCAACTTTGTCAGGGTGGCAGCACAATTGCATGGTGTCATGGCAGCGGTCAAAAATTTCGAAAACTCAGTTGTTTTATGACGAATGTGAATTGCGTGATTATAGCAAAACTGTATGTGTATACTATTACTATTATTTATGCACTTACTAATACTATTATAACATAATCTAAAATTCTAGGGTATGGTACCGTATCCCTTTAAAGGCTAAAACGAATAAATGATTAAATTTACAGCACGGCTTGCGATGAAAGACAGGAAGAATCCTTCAGTTATCGAGTACCAAGACTTGGCTGCGGTAGTGAACGAGTTAGAGGCGATGGAGTTTCTGCGTGACATTGTGCCGAGGAAAATCACTGGACGAGAATATTGGGAAATCATGAAAGAGGATGGTGATAATTCGGATAACTCGTGTTGAAAGTAACATTTTGAGGACTTGATCTCTTTTACACGCGAGTACGGATAGACGATTGAAAATTTCCTATATTTAGGTGAATCCACGCTGAAAGGATGTGGTTGGACTCTGGTTGCATTTTGTAAGATTCTGTTCAATGTAAAATATGTAACTTGTTACTGTCAAGTAATCAGCAGATAATATGAGTAAATATATACACAAACTGACCTTACTTCTCTTTGATTAGCCTGATAGTGATAGACTTGTAAATTAAATGTGGCCTAAAGTAAGGTTTCTGAGTACTAAGTAATTTCTATGATTTATTGAACTATTAAATGTTTAGTATGAAAAAATTCAAACATAAGCAAATAAGTTAAGTGTGTGATATCTTGTAGATCAGAGCCTCATGACACATATACACTAAGTGCCTTCAGTAACACTCTTCAGTCTTGCTATGGTCTTGCATATATGTAAATGTATACTTCAATTCATACTGTATTATACTCACTGGATCATTGAGAGAAAATGAATAGTAATTATCTACTCGATGTTTGGAATTTGTTGTTTTTGCAAGAAAGTATTATTAAAACACATTTTTTTTGTAAATACAATATTCATTTATATTGCCTTAATGAGATAAAGTTCAGAGTTCTCTCCTGGAATTTCGAAAGGAATGTTGGGCAATTAATCCCTGATTGGTAATTGGAGTCAATTACACGTGTTGTAAGTGGCCTCAATATACAGGTAAACACGAACAGTTCAGAGATGTGCACATTAAGCTGTGACAACACAGCATGTCTGTGTTGAGATTGGCAAAAGAAAAGACAAGAAGAGTGAAGAGTAAGTCAAATTAAGCATGTAGGAGGATTTATGGGATATTGTAAATTGGCTTCAGCATTGTTGAAGACATGGGGATAACCCTACCACCAGGAAGACAGCAAGACGTCTGTAATGCACAAAAACTTGAAAGAGGTATTGCATTGATATGTAATTCGTGGTAAACATTCAATGTTTTTTAATATTACATTATAAATGCATGTCGTACAAAAATGATGTACATGGCCAATAGAACCGATTCTTGTGTCAAGGTCAAATGCAAAGATAACTATAAAACAATTAACTAAACTTTACATAAAACCATTTCTGACTTCTAGGACTTTTAGCACTTTTTCCCAGATAAATAGATATAGCACATCTATGACTACATGAGATTCAGCAGTTTTGCAACAAAAAATGTGTTACAAAACTGAGCAAGTATTGATAAGTGCTAATAGGACGGATTGATATGAAATATTACATTGAACAATGTGAAATCAAAAAACGTTCATGGTTATATAATAATATACAAACACACTCATATATATATGCAATGTACTTTTTGAAATGTTGTCATGATAAGGATTCTCTAATGAAAAGTTGGAATGCTATGTACACATTTTTCAAGAATTGTATAAAATTGTGTTTACTGCTGCTACCTTTGCTTAGCAAACTCAGATTTAATCCAATCCGATTCCTCGTAAAATTTGGGGTCGGAAAGTTTCAGAGATGTCCGCTTGTAGAAGTAATAGTGGAAAGCAGCACCTATAGAAAAGACAACAAAAACTTACATTGTGTCAAGTGTCCTAACAGGCATCGGCTTTACGTAAACCAATACACCCAACACCGAGGGATTGATGGATAAAAACAGAACCTATTAGACCTTGGTATTAGCCTCCTTAGATGTGTCTACGTAGGCTCAAAGGGTTCAAAACCTTACACGTAATAATTCTTACGTAGTTATCAGGTTTGTCTATATTTACCAGTTCTTTGTATTATGTAGAGAGTATGATAACCAGCAGTCCAAATATAAGTATTTGTGTCTGTCCATCGCAGCGTCTGTAAATAGTACAATAAAACAAATAGAGTGGTTTAGTAAATGAGTTCTCATGTATTTTTCAAGTTTCAAGGCAACTTTCAGTGTGAAATATGGTTTTGCTGTGTGTGCCTTGTTCGCTAAAACCTCAAATGTACATGCTTTTTTGTATGGATTTTTACATGATCTTACTCCTAATATTTTAATACTGCATCTGTTATACATTGTGCTATGTGAAGACCTATAAAATACAACAGCCCCATCTACAGTACAGTAATACTCCTCTCCCACTCCATTACGACAACACGGGTTACATATATCCACCCATATGTAATTTGTAAATTATGACCATTCGTTAACGTAATGTGGAGTATTACTGCCATATTATTTATTACCATTGTCCAGATATGCAGTGATATCGATAGACCTAAATAGATGAATGCAGTGATGATTGTTGTCTTGAACTTGCGAATAAGCACGTGGATCAGTCCTGCTTGGAAGACGTATGTGGTGAAGAACATTAAAAACGTCACAATGATCGCAAAAATAAGACACATGTCTTGGATCCTGAAATGAGATGCACAACATTTACAGTGCACAGACACATGCACGCACGTACACAATAATAGCACAATAATGTGCAAATACCAATTGGGTTGATCTTCAGCTGTTTTTAACAGCGAGAGAGGGCGAGAGAGAGAGAGAGAGAGAGAGAGAGAGAGAGATGTAGACACAACTATGTTTACTTTACTTATAAAAGAACTTATCGTATACACATTCAAGCAAGCATGTATTAATGCAGGCCAGATCTCACAAAGCATATATCAGAGAGCAAAGGGCAGAGGCAATGAGATTTAAATAACTTCATATCTGTATAGATAAAACAGAAAGTTGCCTAACGGTCGAATACCAAGGAATTCAACGTTTATTCTTTGTTCTAAGAAAAGGTATGGGGCATAGACATAAACATTCACATGTACAATGCACACAGCCAGCCTATAGAGGGTTCCGTGATTTCCATATTACCCACAATGCAACGCCGCCGGCCATAACGATTACAGAAACCAGCTCAGGCATGGTACAAGTACATTGAGCAACGCACTGTTCTCTGCTCATTTTATTCGCCTATTAAGCAAATCCATCACAACGCCGCTCTCCTGTGGTGTTGTCAACTGCAGCAATCTGTATCAGAGAGAGCCACACAGCTTTTTTAGGCTGCCTAGCATGATCACAACACATGGTAAAGTGACGAGAGACAAGGCGGACCACAGACGCTTGGAGCATTTTCAATACAAAAGCAATGCTGAATAAACACGAAATGTATTTACTACCAATGTCTTAATGTTTCTCTACTCTCATTCGCCTAGTATTGCCGATAATTACCTGTAAATGCCGGTCAAATGCTCCTCTGCAACACACAGGTACACCGCACGCACGGCACACACCGCTACAGATTTACACTTGTATACATATATCGCCGGCATCCAGTAGGCAGCTGTTTGAGTGGGGGTGGTGATTTCTCTTGCACGTGCAGCATACTCTACATAAAATAGCACCGAGGCAACATGTGAACAGAATTCACCAAGCCTGGCTTTACAATTACAGTGTGCTGTCATGATGCCTGTCCCATTTATCTCACCGTGACCCATGCACGGATAGAGAGATGGTATAATCAGAGACTGGGAGTGGGAGTGCATAACACGTGCTCGGATAACGTAGATGGGACTCTCACTGTTCACATGATAGATGTAGACTGATACACCACTAACCCAACCGCAGAACAGTCGATCGTAGGCATGCAGGCTTTTGTGGTTCTGAAAGTCCTTGAGAGTATAAAATGGACTCGGCTAGAATGTTAGGTAGTCAATTAACGAGATCCTAATAAGTACATGATGAGCACAAGTTGTGGTCCTCGCTCCATTCTCGTACAGGTATGCACGCAATTTTCTCGAGATAGCGTGCTTTGGCTACGTTGTCTAGTGAATCAAAGTGCTTGTCCATACTACGTACACTTCAGACAGTTGGCAAATGTGCATACACCAGATATTATAAAAAGCTGCGTTTGATAGCTGTATGCAGTAAAATCGGTGAAATTTCTGAACACTCGCGATGTAAACAAACTCAAGTCCATGATGATGATGATATGTGTTGCGTGCAATCTCCCGATCTGCTCAATCTAGCAATCCGCGGACTGTGCAGCAACCTCATCGAACTCTCGTAGCATCCCAACCCACGCTAATAAACCTGCATGCAAAATCCTGCAAAACCGGACCTGCGTAATCTCATTGAACTCTAGCAGATTAGCACCCCAACCCACGCTGATAAACCTGCCTGCAACACCCTGTAAAACCGGGTCTGCACAATCATATAGAAGTCTAGCACCCCAACATTATGCGCTGGTAAACCTGTCTGCAAAACCGGGATCCACTTACTGCTAATATAGATTACTATAATAACACTATCGTATGTACAATCTATCGAGGTAAAATCGGTAGATTGCGCATATCGGTAACACATGTTCCCTCTTTTTGGAACCTAGTCCGGGCATTTCGTGAAAAAAATGGCGTCAACCTCAGACAAATTGCAACAGAAAGTCTGTCAACTGTTTTATACCCAGAAATATGTCCTCTATAACATATAAAAACTCGTAAGGAATCCTGGTGGTGGAAGGTTCCATGGTGGCCATTTTTCAAAATGGCCACCATACAACTGATATTTCCCTATATCTCCGCTTCTAAATAACATAGAGCTTTGATTTTAAGTGCTAAACATACATTTTCAGGGACAAGGAATCCTAAGACACATTTCAATAAGCTAAACCTGACCAAAAAGCCGAAATGGCAGCCAAAACCAGATGTCATGGTGCCTGTCACACAACGTGCATCTATTCCACATTCAAGTTCGTGTGTGAGCATGCTCGTCGCCATGGTGTTACACGCATCATCACCTTTGACCAACCACTATGGTGGAAAGCCCTCATGATCATCGAGACTGAGCCCACAAGAAGTGTCTTGAATGACATAGTCTTGCGCCTGGGGGCTTTCACACAGAAATGAGTTTCTTGGTAAGCATCGGGCACCTCATGGCTGGATCAGGACTGCAGGAAGTCTTGGAGCTAATCTATGCAGACAACGCGGTGGTACACATGATGACAGGCAAGGCTATTGCACGAGCAGTACGAGGACATCTCCTTGTTGATGCAGCACTGAATGCCTTGATTTTGTCAGACGTACTTGGTGTGCCACTCCCTCAACCATCTGCAGAGCCACATGAAGTGGAGGAGACCAATGAGGCAACAGTGTCACCAGATGATGAGCCTACGACAGACGGAACTGGAAACACTGATCTTGATGAACTTGCTGCCCTCTACAAGAACCTGATAGAAGGTTCCGTGTCTGCAGAGGAGTTCTGCTAAGATGATGTGTTAACCAGGACCAAGGAGCTCCTCAGGGCCAAAACCGAATTCTTGAAGTCCTCTATGACTACCACATTTT
>NW_014580339.1:0-7208 GCF_000485595.1 Priapulus caudatus | reverse complement strand
TGACAGAGATCTGCTCCTCAAAGTCATGTGACCTGTTCTTCCAACCCGAGCCAAAGAAGAATGTGAAGAAACCGCGTGTCTGGAACATGAAGTCTGTCAAGCAGCAGTTAGGCCCCGATGTATCACAGCACATCTTCTTCATGCACGCTCTCCTGGGATGTGATACTACTTCACGCGTGTATGGCATTGGCAAGGGAGCTTCCTTCAACAAATTCAAAACCAGTGCGCACTTTCGTGAACAAGCCAATGTGTTTGATGTAGCTTATTGAAATGTGTGTCATTGGATTCCTGGCCCCAGAAAATGTATGTTTAGCCCTCAAAATCAAAGCCATAAGTCATTTAGAAGCGGAGATATTGGGAAATATCAGGTTTATGGCGGTCATTTTGGAAAATGGCTGCCATTTCGGCTTTTTGGCCAGGTTTAGCTTATCGAAATGTGTTTCATTTGATTCCTTGTCCCTGAAAATGTATTTTTAGCACTTAAAATCAAAGCTCTATGGTATTTAGAAGCAGAGATATAGGGAAATATCAGTTTTATGGCGGCCATTTTTCAAAATGGCATTTCCAATGACACACATTTCAATAAGTTAAACCTGACCAAAAAGCCGAAAACGCAGCCAAAACCAGAAAAATGGCCGCCATGGAACCTTCCACCACCAGGATTCCTTAACAGTTTTGATATGTTATAGTGGACACCTCCAAGAGCACAAAACAGTTGAGACACTTTCTGTTGCAATTTGTCCGAGGTCATATCAAATAATGGACTGGGCTAACCGGTATGGCCGGCGGCACAGGATTGTAGATAATATTGCTATTTTTAGTGCAAGTCGCGGAACCCTCTATACAGCTGTTTATTTGATCTGATACAGTATTAAGGTATGAGTGGGAAGTGACATACTTACACAAACATGACTAGAAGAACAACATTGGCAATTCGTAGCAGCTCTGAGAAAGCGTTAACAAACAGATCGACACCAAGGAATAGACACTGTAGGTACAGAATCGGACGGTAGCGGCTAATGTTCATCCTGGCGTGTTCACTTCACCTAAAGTAGCAGCCAAAAACGTTTTAGTCAAAAGATGCAATTAATTCCCTGGTCTCCTCTAATAGTAATAGTAATACAACTAGTACAAGTAAAATTATGAAAGTAAGTAAGTATACATTGCTAACTTGCTAACACTAACGCAGATGGGGTAGTTGTCGTATCAGGTACTACAGATATGTACCCGAGGTAGTTTTAGGTTGTTTAGTATTAATATTATGTTTATATTTTTATATGCGGTATGTTTAGGGTTAGGGTTAGGTTTAGGGTTAGTGTTAGGGTTAGGGTACACTTCTTTTTGATATCTGCCGTGTTATAATGAGCATAATACTTATAGAAATTTATTAGTTATCAGACATTAAAATTGATCCAAAGTTGCAACTCTGTGCCCATTTTTTTTTTTTGGTTGTCTTTTGTCATTTTGTCCGTCAAAATCTCTCATTGCGAACGTCCACGTGGACACTACTAATCCGCTACCCTAACCCGGACGCAAAAGGAGCTTCAACGACGCCGGCTACGTACCTCTAGCCTACTGCGTATAAGCATCCCGCTGCGGGTGTTGTTTCAATGTTTGTTTTGCGCCGCCGCGACCGTACTCTAGTACTTAAGCCAAAGGCGTCGAAAGCAATAAATAGTGCGCGGCTTTTGGTGAATTCAGGGCGAGCCCGGCGGAGAGCGGAAGCCACCCTAGGGGGGTCTGGGGGCATGCCTCCCCGTCGTAGATAAATTTGAAATCTACAAGTAAAGGGGTGGCTCTCGGTGATTCTGAGCATTGTGATTTAGGCACAAAAAAGTGTAGTTTTCACTGTAATTTGAAAAAACTGCTGTTTGAAGATTTGTTGCTTAACATAGAATTAAATATTCAATAATGACCAAAAACTGCCAATTTATTTTTCTCACTTTAGACGCGGGAAATTATAATTTGGTGTAAACTTCCTGAAAGACATCCGATGTAGACGCGGGAGCAGAGGAATGTGCATGCCAGAGTCTGGATCATAAAATTTTTATAGCACAGGGTGACCTGCAGGGGCGTGCTACAGGATATTGGACCAGGGGGGGGGCTAGCCGTAATAGCAATATTGCGAGCACGCGAAGGGGGGGTCTCGGGGGGCCCTCCCTAGAAATTTTATTTAAATTAGACCCCCTCAGCATGCGTTTTCGCGCGAGCAGGCGGGGGATCGCACCCCCATGGACTCCCCCTGTAGCACCGACCCTTGAGCCTGACTGCTCATCCTGACCCTGCGTCTCCGCTTATAGGGCCTAGATTACACGATATACATGATATATGTACCGGCCAAAAGACGGTATAAATTATTGAAAGATTTGCGTACGGAAAATTATGCGCCTGAAAAAACGATGCCGCCGGCGGTTGCCGCCGGCGCCCAGCAGTGTCGTACGCCTTGCTATAGTCCACATACAGGTTGGCCACTGCAGCGGGCAACTGTACGCGGGCTATAACCCACCGGCTGGTGTGGACTAACGTCAATTATATTCAACCCTAGCAATCCGTTTGGAGCTATGGGGCTATAGTTACTAGAGTAGAGCTTAAGGGCCCGACCATAACCGAATATTCTGTCCCATAGTAACCTGTTTTTATATTTTGGTACGGTGTAATGGGGACCGAACGGGGTTCATTAAAATGTCTGAGATAGCGATGGCCAAATGCATGCGCTGAGAAGTGCGCTCGGCTACGACCGCTAGCCTATGGGCCGCCCGAAAAAAACTTACCGTTCCCTCTCTACAATGCCTTTACCTTGCTACTGATATGTGACTTACTTCATTCTTAAAAAATTGTTTTTCAGAAAGCCGCTTCGTTCATTTCTAAATTTCATTCGCCATTTACAACAATGCAGACCAATCAGAGTGAGTCTATCAGCCCTCCTGCCAGCCGCCACCGATACCAAGCGAGAACCAGGCTATTGTAAGACTCGCTCCTGATTGGTCTGATTGTCTTGTAAATGGCGCATGTAATTTAGAAAGTTGAACGAACGGTGTTTATGAAAATTAATCTTTTAAGATGTAATAACACGATTACTGAATGTATAAAAATATCAGTAGCAGGTAAGCCATTAAGAAGGGGAACGTCATAGGTTATTTTTCTCGCGCAATTAGCGGCCGTACGAGGCCGCGATGTCTCAGCGCAGCCATCTTGCATGCGATCTCCACGAAACTTTCAAAGGACCCCGCTTCCGTCCCAATGATAACCTCACAAAATATAAAAGTTATATGGGATCAGAATGTATTCGTCTAAGCCACCGTAGTATCAATAAGTAACCCAAACATCAGGATAGGGTTGGGAGGGACAGATAGATACACAGACAGGTAATGTAAACCTTATCCTGTGTTTGGTTACATTATTTCTTAGAGCACCGACCTAGCTCTAGTATATATATAGCCCGCATCAGTTGCCGCTCCCAGTGTGCAACCTGTCGCGGGCTTATACGTACTATGAGCTAAGCCACCAGCTGTGCGACGGATGTCCAAGACAGAGAGCGTGTATCACGGATGCGAACGCGATCGCGAAGCGCTCGCACTCTGACGACATGCGCTGAGCGCCGCGCGCTAACTCCAAAGCTGTCTCGCGCCAGCGCGCGAGTTTTTACAAGTGGCGACGTGCAATCTGGCGGAATGGGGAAGTCTTACATATTCTGACTTCTATTTGCAATCTATTTCACATTCATCTTCATTTTCATTCATTCATTTACTTCTAAATTCAATTCGTATCAATTTCGTCTGCTAATTCGTTTAACTAGTACTGTTTCGAAGACATTTAATCTCGACAATTAAATCTGCTGAGAGTAACCCGCCATGGGGGGCCGCCATTTTGGCGCTAAGCCAGGGCGCACAGCGACATGCGATCGTGTGTCGTTCAAGAGGCGCTGCTTTCGTGCATCGAGCGCGACGCTCTGTTGAACACGCCCTCAGTGCTAGCCGCGAAATTGTCCCTGCACTTGCCGAAATATTGAGATAGTTATGCGTATGGCATGAGCGCACTTCGCATGCCGTCCCGAAACCCGACCAATCACAGCTCGTCTTGGTGTGCTGAAATTTTGACATATATTGATATAGGATGGTATGTGCAATGCGCATTCGCATATTATGCTCAAATATGGCGCATTCCCTTCAGCTAAGGACAGCCAGCTGTGAGAAGGAGGAGGGGAGAAGCGAGAAGCTGCTGGAGAAGCTGGAGGGGGAGAAGCTGGCTGGGAGGAGAAGTGGTGGAGGAGGAAGGGGAGAGGTGGTGGAGGAGGCAGGAGGGGAGAGAGCTGTGAGATAGGGACAGATGAGAAGGAGGGGAGAATGAGTGGTGGAGGAGGAGGCGGAAAGGCGAGAAACTCGCGTGTGGTTGAGAAGGAAGGAGCGGGAGAGTGTAGAGAAGGCAGAGCGTGAGAAGCTGGGATGGAGAAGAGGAGGAAGGGGAGAAGGGACGAGCGGTGGCGAGGAAGGGAGAGGTAGAAACGTCGGTGTGAGGAGGAGGAGGCGGAGAATGCGGTGGGTAGGAGGAAGGGAAGGAGGGGAGAAGGGAGCTGGTGGAGGAGGAGGGGAGCAAAGGGAGAAGCGAGGTGGAGAAGGAGGAGGGAGCTGGTGCAGCAGGAGGAGGGGGGAGAAGGAGAGCTGGGGGGGAGAGAAGGAGGAGGAGCAGCTGGTGGAGAAGGAGAACGGGGAGAAGGAGAAGGTGGTGGAGAAGGAGAAGGGGAGCAAGCTGGTGGAGAAGCGAGAGGGGGAGAGGCAGAAGCTGGCTGGAAAGCGAGAAGGGGAGCAAGGAGAATCTGCCACCACAGCCCCATCTCCCCCTCTGTACATCAATTAAGAGCGCTGCCGCAGCCGCTTCTCCCTTTCTCCCTTCCTCTTCGTCCACCAGCTTCTCTTCCTCCTTCTCAGCAGCTTCTCCCCTCCTCTATTCCCTCCACACCTTCTCCTTCTCCCTTCTCCTTCTCACAGTTCTCCCCTCCTCCTCCTCCAACCACTTCTCCCTTCTCCCCTGTTTCCTCCACAGCTCCCTTTCTCGCCCTACCTTCCACCCGTCCTCTTCTCACAGCTTCTCCCCTCCCCACACTCACCCTTCTCCCCTTCCTCATTCTCGACAGCTTCTCCTTCTCCCCTTCCTACATTTTCACCAGCTTTCCCTCTTCTTCCAACAGCTTTCCTTTCTCCCCTTCCTCCTTCTCCACAGCTTCTCCCTCTCCGTCTCCCCTCTCCTTCTCCCCTCTCGCCTCTCTCACCAGCTTCTCCCTTCTTCTCCACCTGCTTCTTCCTGTTCCCTTCCATCCACCAGCTCCCTTCTCCCTTCCTCCTTCTCCACCAGTTCTCCCCTTCTCCTCCCCCTTCTCCCTTCTCTCCCCTCTCTTTTCCACAGTTCTCCCCTCCTTCTCCACCGCTTTCGCCTTCTGCCCCCTCCTCCTCACCAGCTCCCTTCTCCCCTCTTCTCCCCTTCCTCTTCCACCAAGCATCTCCCTTTCCTCCTCTCCACCAGCTTCTCCGCTAATTATCCCCTTCCTCATTTTCTCACAGCTCTCCCCCTCCCCTTCCTCCACCAGCTTCTCCCCTATCCTCTTACTCACCACCTTCTCCCTTCCTCCTTCTCCACCAGCTTCTCCCATCCTTCCACACCTTCTCCCTTCTCCTTCCTCCTCTCCACCAACTTCTCTCCTCCGTCACACCTTCTCCTTTTCACACAGTCCTTCTCCCTCTGACTCCCTTCCTCTTCTTCCACCCAGCTTCTCCCGGGGCTTCGTTCGGTCACCGCATTACTCCCTTCTCCCTTTCTCCACCAGCTTCTCCTCCTCCTCCGCCAGTTTCTCCTTCTCCCCCTCACTTCTCCACCAGCTATCCTTCTCCCCCTCCTCTCTTCCTCCTTCTCCTCACAGCTTCTCCCCTTCCTCCTCCTCACACCTTCTACCTTCCCCTTTCTCCATCATCCGGTTCTCCCTTCTCCCCTTTCTCTTCTCCCCAGCTTCCCCCCTCTCCTTCTCCACCAGTCTCTCCCTTATCCCCTCCTCTCCACAGCTCCTTCTCCCACTCCTTCTCCCTTCCTTCTGCTCCTCTCTCCCCTCTCCTCCACCAGCTTCGCCTTCTCCCCTTGCCTCTCTCACTGGGTCAAGTTCTCCCTCCTCTTCTCCACAGCTTCTCCCTTCTCTCCTTCTCTCTCCACCAGTTCTCACCCTCCTCCTTCTCCATGAGCTTCCTTCCCCTACCTCCTTCTCACCACCTTCTCTCTCTCCCCTTCCCTTTCTCCACCAGCTTCTCCCGTTCTCCCCTTCTCATCTTCCACAAGATATATACACACATACAATATCAAAAACATACACAAGATCTATAACCCTAATCTCAAATAACTAACACATTAATAACATAAAAATATACACAAATAACAATCAAAATTCCTCCAGACTTCTCCCCCTCCTCCTCCACAGGCTTCTTCCTTCTCCCCTCTCACAGCTTCTCCCTCTCTCCCTCTCCTCCTCATCCACAGCTTCTCTCCCTCTTCTCACCAGGCTTCTCCTCTTCTTCTCCACCGAGCTTTCCCTTCCTGAATTCATTCACTGCTTCTCCCTACTCCACTACTAGTAATACACTCTAAACTTCCTCCTCCCTCCCCGCTCCCTCCTCTACACTGCTCCTTCGCTACTCTGTTACCAAAACTTGGTATTTACCACAGCCTTCAAGGCTGTACACAACCCAGTAATCGTAACCACAATGACGTCTTCATTGATCTGGGTCGGCACGCATGCGTGGCGCGGGAGGGCGGGCCGGGCCGGTCGTTATCCTCAGAGATTTCGCGCGACACCGATTCTAACCTAGCAAATACCGTTTCTTGGAGCTACTTGTTGTTCTAGGTTTACATACACAACTGTACTACTATTACTACTACACGGACTACAGATACTAGGTTATTTTAGATTAATTTGATTATGTACAATTGAATTAATTATTATCGTATCTCAAGATATGCTAGTATCGCAAGCTATATCCATTATCAGGGGTTAGAATCGAGGGACAAGCGAGCAGTTTCGCCCCTGCCTAACAAAATACTAAATTGTCCTGTGACAAGCTGTGTTATAGTGTTAGTGCTTGCTCCTTGTGTATCATACTTAAGCATAATGTACCCGATGGTACATATTTGATGTATTTACACAGTTGCTACAGACTGTATTACGATGAAGA
>NW_014580338.1:8384-18064 GCF_000485595.1 Priapulus caudatus | reverse complement strand
ATCTATAGTTCTATGATCTATAGTTCTATGATCTATAGTTTTATAATCTATAGTTCCATGATCTATAGTTCTATCTATAGTTCTATCTATAGTTCTATCTATAGTTCTAGCTATAGTTCTATCTATAGTTCTATGATCAACAACAAACCCAACAGGAACAGCTCTATGATCTATAGTTCTATGATCTATAGTTTTATTATCTATAGTTCTATCTATAGTTCTATGATCTATAGTTCTATGATCTATAGTTTTATCTATAGTTCTATCTATAGTTCTATGATNATCGGGAGAGGATGCAGGGTGAGGTGTTGGTAACATACCATCATCATCATCATCATCATCATCATCATCATCATCATCATCATCATCATCATCATCATCATCATCAGGGCTGAATCCGCATCAATAATGGCTTCACGGATTCACCTCCGCCCGCCCGCCTGCCGCGAGTCTAAATATTTATCACATCCTCATCCCTCAATGCATCTCATCCTCCCACATACCAAGATATCCTGCTCCAGCATCTTCTTCCCCCCTCCTTCCTCCCTCCTCCCTTCCCACTGGGTACGTGTTACGGATGTGTGTGAGATGCTGCTGCTGCTGCTGCTGATGCTGGAGTGATGGGGACTTGATGTTTCGCGTAAACACTGGTGACTGACACGCAGAGATTCGAGCAGATTTAACCCGCTGCTGGCACTGATGGTAGACATCTGTGGTGGTGCTTACACACGCACGCGCGCGCGCACGTACACGCGCGCACAGGCATGCGTACACGAGTATACGTATGTATACGCATGTTCACTCATGTACACGCGCGTACACGAATATACACGCATTTACACGCACCCACACGCGCGTACGTGTACATGTATGCTCACAATGCACGCACGGGCTCGTACACGCACGCACGCACGCATGCACGCACGCACACACGTGCGGAGCTCTTGAGTTTGTAAATAGATTGTAAATGGTCGCTCTCGCTCTCGATGCGGCGATAACTGCATGCAACGCGTTAAACTCTTTACCATTGCGTAATCTATGGGATGCTGCGTGCTCCGCGGGGATGCGGGGAATGATAGGATGCTGCGTGCTCCGGGGGGGATGCGGGGATGCTAGAATGATGCGTGCTCCGCGGGGATGCGGGGAGGGGGGGGGGAGGGAGACGTGTGCTAATGGCACTGACAGAGCACCCACATGCAAACCGAAAACCGAAAACAAATGTACTCTCCCACTCCACACTCCACCCTCGATAGCGAACTCTCTGCTACCAATTAACCCTCGTTACAGTCCCCGTGGCGTGGTGATGGGGTTAAAGACTTCAGTGAAGCTGCTACTAATTAGTACTATATACAATAGCGGCAGTGATAGAGAGAGAGAGAGAGGGGGGAGGGAGAGAATCACGGGAGACAGAGAGAGACAGAGACAGAAGCAGAGACAGAGACAGAGACAGAGCAGAGGACAGAGACAGAGACAGCAGACAGAGAGAGAAAGAGAGAAGAGAGAGAGTGAGAGAAGAAGAGAGAGAGAAGAGAGGGCGTGTGTGCGTGTGTGCGTGCGTGCCCGTATGTATATAGGGCATCAAGGGACTACCATCTATAGTGTTTACAATACACACACATACCTACCTCCCCTTCATCCCTCACCATCCCTCTTTTCTCTCCACGCACTCGCCCCATCCCACGCCTACCCATCTTAACCTACCCTTCCCCTTCCCCTTCCCACTTCCCAATTACACACACCAACCCTCCACACACACACACGCACACGCACACGCACATCACACACGCCACCACGCACACGCACACACACACGCACACGCACACGCGCACGCGCGCACGCAACACGCACACGACTCACGCAAACCCATTTTTTTTTTTTCGGGCCCCCCACACGCGCACGCGCCGCACGACGCGCCCGCTCACAAGCACACGCACACACAACACACACACACACACACACACGCCACACACACACACACACATCGCCAGGACTGGCATGCGGGTTGTGGATTGTACCTCGCCTAACCCATGTGGCCACAGCTTTGCTGACTGGTCGGATAAACTGTTATTACACAACACCGTTCGCCTGACATGATCGCCAGCTTTCACTGACTGTCGCCGTCCTCTGACGTCATCATGAGCGTTCGGGCATGTCCTTCAGTGTCTGTATGGAATCGAGCAGCAAGCACAGCAACATCAGCAGCAGCGAGCAGCAGCAGCAGCCAACATTCAGAGCAGCCATCAGAGCAGCAGCACAGCAGCAGCCCACCCACCGCGCAGCGCGAGCAGCACCACACACCACCCACCACCACCAGCAGGCAGCAGCAGCAGCACCAGCCAGCAGCAGTGCAGTAGCAGTAGCCAGGCAGTCTCTCTCTCTCTCTGCTCGCTCTCTCCTCCTCTTGCCCCCTCCTCTATTCTATCTCCCCTCTATCTATCTCTATCTCCAGCCTCTCTCGCGCCGCTCTCTCTTTCTCTCTCTCTTTCCCCCTCTCTCGCTTCCCCCTCCCCCTCTCTCTCTTGCCCTCACCTCTGCATCACTGTCCCGATACATCCTTGAGTAACCCAGACGATAACGGCAGCTGTGTGAAGCATTCACAAACTATCGCCAGCTTTGTCGTACTACCATGAACGCGCGTGAGCGTAGTCGATAATTAAAAACAAACAACACACGACGACGACCACGCATCCTCACCGCGCGCGAGAAAAACAACAAACAAACAATCGCGGGACAGATCAATCACACGGTCAGATCAAACGTGCCGACGCCATGGTCCCTCACTAATCAATCAATTGTAACGCAGTGGTCACGCAATGGTCACACAGTGGTCACTCTCCGGTGACTTGGCGGTCAGTCTTTAGTTCTTACAGCCTAGCACCGGATGACCCCCACAGTGTGGCAGCGGAAGGATGAACCCTCTCTCTCTTCTCCCCCCTCTCGCCGTCTCTCTCTTCTCTCGCTCTCCTCTTTCTCCCTCCCCCCTCTCTCTCTCTCTCTCTCTCTCTTTCTCCTCCCTTCTCTCTCTCTCTCTCTCTTTCTCCCTCCCCTTCTCTCTCTCTTTCTCTTTTCTCCCTCCCCCTCTCTCTCTCTCTCTTTCTCCCTCCCCCTCTCTCGTCTCTCTATNCACACACACACACACACACACACACACACACACACACACACACACACACACACACTACGGTGAGGATTAGCTGTTAATGCGGCCACCCTGCGGCCCATTAGCACTGCCACGTGATGAAGTCAACTCTAAATACAGGCCACATGGGGGAAGGTGGGGGGATGAGGAGTGGGGGGCAGGTCGGGGAGGAGGGCTGGTGAAGGAGGGGTGGGGGAGGAGGGCTGGGGAGAGAAGGAGCCCCGATACACAGGGTTGTACGGCGAAGGACTACCCTTGACTCTGATATACAGGGTGCAGAGGATGATTCTGCATGAGGATGAACGGGCTAACGGGGTATACATATATATATAATTATATATATATATATATATATGTATATATATATATATATATTGAGGATATACATATATAATATATATGTATGTATAAAAAAAGATATAGAACAGGATCACAGAATGTCATTCTTGAGAGTTCGCGTCAACTATAAAACATGCGCAATTATACATTTTAGAATATTTTCCAGTCTCGCTTGTACTAGTAATGTCACATGCAAGTGCCACCTATAAAAACAAATCACACTTTTTTCTCGTTCTACAGATCTGTAAAAAGCAAATCTCGCGTTTTCTCGCGTTTTCTCGATCTACAGATCTGCAAAAATTAATCTCTCGTTTTGTTCTCGATCGTTTCTACAGATCTGCGGAGGCAGTTCAAGCGCGAGCCATTCCCGGTCGAGGCGGAGGTGGACAGCACAGTGCAGATACAGTGTCTGCCTCCCAAACAAACAAACAAACAAACCGCGCACCTGAGAGATGATCAGACTGCCTTCGCTGGAGATGATGAGAGAGGGCGCTGCCGACACGTCGATCAGGTCGCCATCTTTAAGCCAGAACACGTCCGGTAGCGGATGTCCATGTGTTTGTTTGTTTGTTTGTTGTTTGTTGGGGTGGTTGTTTGTGGGAGTGGTTGTTGTTGTCGTCATCGATGTTATGTGTGTTGTTGTTGTTGATACTGTTGTTGTTGTTGTTGTTGTTGTTGTTGTTGTTGTTGTCGTCGTCAGCATCATCATCGTCAATGCCGTCACCGCCGTTGTCAATGTTCCTGTTGCTGCTGTTCCTGTTGGTTTTGTTGTTGTTGTTGTTGTTGTTGTTGTTGTTGTCGTTGCCACCACCACCGCCCAAGTTGTTGTCTTATTTGTAAGCAATTTATCATCATAGAACTATAGATTGAACTATAGATAGAACTATAGATAGGACTATATTTAGAACTATAGATTATAGAACTATAGATAGAACTATAGATAGGACTATATTTAGAACTATAGATTATAGAACTATAGATAGAACTATAGATAGGACTATATTTAGAACTATAGATTGAACTATAGATAGAACTATAGATAGGACTATATTTAGAACTATAGATTATAGAACTATAGATAGAACTATAGATAGAACTATAGATCATATAAGTATAGATAGAACTATAGCTAGAACTATAGATCATAGAAGTATAGATAGAACTATAGATTATAGAACTATAGATAGAACTATAGATAGAACTATAGATTATAGAACTATAGATAGAACTATAGCTAGAACTATAGATCATAGAACTATAGATAGAACTATAGCTAGAACTATAGATCATAGAACTATAGATAGAACTATAGCTAGAACTATAGATCATAGAAGTATAGATAGAACTATAGCTAGAACTATAGATCATAGAAGTATAGATAGAACTATAGATTATAGAACTATAGATAGAACTATAGATCATAGAACTATAGATAGAACTATAGCTAGAACTATAGATCATTGAACTATAGATAGAACTATAGATCATAGAAGTATAGCTAGAACTATAGATCATAGAAGTATAGCTAGAACTATAGATCATAGAAGTATAGATAGAACTATAGCTAGAACTATAGATCATTGAACTATAGATTGAACTATAGCTAGAACTATAGATCATTGAACTATAGATAGAACTATAGATCATAGAAGTATAGCTAGAACTATAGATCATAGAAGTATAGACTACTCGTCGATGCTCATCGTTGATCAGTGACAGGTGTGTGTGTCTGTTATGTCATCTACAGGTGAGGCTGTCGGATGCAGGTAACTACACCTGTGGAGCACAGAATGAAGCGAGCCGCAGACTCAGTGAGACAGCAGAGCTCGCAGTGTTCGGTAAGTAACGAGTTATTACACACTCTTATCTCTCTCTCTCTGTATGTCTCTGTATCTCTGTCTCTCTGTCTCTTTGTCTCTCTTATCTCTCTCTCTCTCTCTCTATGTGTATCTCACTCTCTGTCTCTCTGTCTCTCTTATCTCTCTCTCTCTACTCTCGTCTCTCTCCTCCTCTCTCTCTCTCTATCTCTATCTGCTCTCGTCTCTTCTCTCTCTGCTCTCTCTATCTTATCTCTCCTGCCTCTCTCTCTCTCCCTCTCGCTCTCATCTCCTCTCTCTCTAATCTGTCTCTCTGTGTGTTCTCTCTCTTCTTCTCTCAACACTAACGACTCTTTCTCTCTCGCTCTCTCTTTTAGTCTGTCCTGTCGTCTGTCATGTCTGGTCTGTCCTGTCTGTCTTGTCTGTTTGGTCTCTGCTTCTGTCTCTGCTTCCATGTCCTATCGCTGTCTGTATCTGTGTGTGTCCCCCCTTCTCTCGCTGTTTCTCACTCTATCTGGCATATCTCGCTCTGTCACATTCTCGTACTCTCCTTCGCTTGTACTGGTATTATAGCAACTAACTTGTTAAAACTACTAACTACTAAGTATCTCCTTCTTCTCGCTCTTCCCGCATCCGAACACCCCCTACCTAAGGCCACAATGAAAACATCTTTTGTTTGCTCTCACCGCGACGAGGCTGAATAAGTTTTGGGTAGGTAGGTAGCTTTTTTGAGGGGGGTCTTTTTACAAATTCAGCATGCTCGGGGTGCTCGTGTGGAGATACCCTTTATGTTGAATGTTCGTTTTTGCGTGTACATATAATATATTGCCTATGATTTATATAATGTACAGTGATTACAATTTTAATTTTCAATTTTTATTATGGCCCAAACCACTCGCTCACACCCACCCCACGCTTCAAACACCCAGCATCCCTCTTCCCAAAACACCTAAACAAACCCCATCAGCTCTCACTCGCACCACGCCATACCCTACGCCAAGCTGTGGTTAGTATGTGAGAGAGTTGTACAGGTGAGGTGAAGGAGGTGCACACTACACATGTAGGCAGGGCAGCTAACATGGACCACACACCCGCTCTCTCGCACCCCAGCGCGGACGCACCGCACACACACCAACCACCAACACCCACGCACGGCGCAACACCACACTAGCACACGCACGCGCACGCACACGCAGTCACTCCTAACCACCTAGCCCGACCAGGCTGTGCGACGGATTGTCTATACATTGTAATTGTAACATATATACATTGTATTGTATATACGTTACAACAACATATGTATTGTATATGTACAACAACTATACATTGTATTGTAACCCTAGCAATACCGTTTCTTGGAGCTACTAACCACCCAACCAAACAACGCACGCGCACACACGCACGCACGCACGCACGCACGCACGCACGCACGCACGCACAGCTGAGGCAGCAGTCAGGGAGGCCTATACAGGGGCACAGTAGAGACAGCTATAGGGTGTGTGCACGGGCCCAGCTGTAATTCCCTGCAATTACCTGTAATCATCATCATCATCCTCACCTAGGACGGCCTAGATCCAGTAGCTGGTATCAGCTGCTGTAGCTGCGACCCGTGCGTGCGTGCGTGCGTGCGTGCGTGCGTGCGTGCGTGTGTGTGTGTGTGGGTGGGGGGGGGGGGTTCTTCTCTGTCTGTAATTTCTGCGTTGAGGGATGCCTTGTTCTCTCTCCCTCTCCTTTTAGATATATTTAATTATATATCTTTCTCTCTCTCCCCCTCTATCCTATCTTCTTTTCTCTCTCTCTCTCTCTCTCTCTCTCCTCTCTCTCTCACACACACACACACACACACACACACACACATCACAACCATCCACACACACACACACACCCACACTCCTGCCACTCACGTCGCTCACTCATCACTCACTCACTCACTCACACACTCGCTTATGCGCACGACTGTTGGGCACACCCACATAGCTTGTCATGAACAATCCCCTTCATTAGGCTTAGCTTGTGAGTCGGTTTCCAACTCCTGCCCAAAAGTCTCGATATACGAGTTTACACGACTAGCACAACACGCAGCACCACACACACGCGCGCCCCACCACACGCACACGCACGACGCGCACACGGCACAGCGCAACACACACACACATCAGCACACGCAACGCACTACACGTACACGCACAAACGCGCACACGCACACGCACACGCGCACGCGCGCCACACACACGACACACACACACACAGTGCACACACACACTCACACACAACAGCCGACACACACGCACACGCACAACGCCACGCACGACGGCGCCACGCACGACGCACACAGCACACATCACACACACAACACAGAAGTATTACCTGTGATCTGTAATCATGGAGAAATAGAAGAGCGAGCTGCTAATGAAATAGTGGAGGGAGAGGGAGAGAGGGGGAGAGAAGAGAGAGGGGAGAGAGAGAGAGAGGAGAGAGAGCAAGGGAGGAAGGCAGAGTAGCAGGGAGGCAGGGAAGGGAGAAGCAGAGACTGAGCGAGGGGGATGGGTGACTTAGAGTGGCACAATCTTTAGCAAGAAATCTCTCATTAGCTGAAGTCAGTGACAAGAAATGTTAACGGAGAAGAGTAAAATCAACACCCGCACAGAGAATTCCCCCTAAAAAACATACGCTGCTAGTGGCTTATGCTTGAGAGAGTGGGTGAGGAGAGAGATAGAGAGAGAACGCGAGAAAGGGAAAGAAAGAGAGAGGGAGGGAACGAGAGAGAAGAGGGAGAGGAGAGAGAGAGCGAGAAGAGCGAGAGATGAGAGAGAAGAGAGAGAGAGAGAGAAGAGAAGAGAGAAGAGAAGAGAGAGAGAGAGAGAGCGAACAGACAAGATAGATAGATAGATAGATAGATAGAGAGAGAGAGAGAGTGAGAGAGAGAGAGTGAGAGCAGAGAGAGAGAGATTGATATTGGAGTGGGTCGGAGGGGGGGTCAACTCTAAATCGAAAATAAGGCAGACATAAAGGCGGCATGCTAAATATAAGACCTTGCGTGAGTGTGGCGGAAGTTGTATGCTATTTATTGAGAGCGGTCCAGATCTCCAGAATAACTAACGTTGACTTTCGGTAATGATGCGACCGAAAGCTAATACAACTAATCCATATTCTAGTTGCTCAGTAGTGACCTAACATAACTATAACCCGCCTGCTCCTCTCATACCTCTCTCTCTACCTCTCTCTCTTCTGCTCTCTCTCTCTCTCTCTCGTCTTCTCTCTATCCTTCTCTCCTCTTTCTCTAACCTACCTCTCTCTCTCTCCTCTCTCTCTCTTTCTCTCTCTCTCTCTCCTTTTATTCTCTTTTCTTCTCTCTTCTCTATCCTCTCCTCTCTCTCCTCTCTCTCTCCGCACCCTCAACACCTTTCTCGTCTCGCTCTCTCTCTCTCTCTCTCTCTTCTTTCTCTCGTTCCCTCTTCCTCTTCTCTATCTCACTCTCCCTTCTCTGACTCTATCTCCCTCCTCTCTCTCTCGCTATATATATATATCTCTTTCTCCCTCGCCCTCTCTCTCCCTCCCTCTTTCTTGCCTCATTCATCTCTGTCGACGACATCCATGTCAAGGTCATTAGGGGTCATTCGGCGACGTCACCCGAACAACGTCCCGTCTCACGCGACCGGATGTCTCACCGGAAACTCGGTCGGGCAATCAGCGCAATCCATCCATCAGTCGGTCGTGGTGGTGACAGCCGTCGCTGGTATAGTGCTGGGGGGGGGTGGGGGTTGTCGCGTGGCGGGGTCGAGGCGGGGGCGTGGCGGGGTTTTTGGCACATTAGGCTGCTCCATATAATCGTACCTAACGCATCTAAACGCTTCGTAAACTTCCTACCATTACCTCCTCCCCCTCCTCTCTTCGCCTCTCTCTCTCTCTCCTCGCTCGCTCTTCTCTCCTCTCTCNCTCTCTCCATCTCCCTCTCTCTCCATCCCTCCCTCTCTCTCTCTCTCCTGCTGCTGCGGTGGTTGTGGTGCCGTAATCTCTCGATCATCCCATCTTGCGACCATATGATGAGATGAGCGGTCCACTGATCGTAGCTTCCTCTCTAAACTAACTCGTAGCTTCCTCTCTACTGCTGCTTCCTCACTGCGCAGATGGAGATTATGCGAGATTATGCGCAGCTTCCCTGCATTAGCGTCAGCGTCATCGTCATTGTCATCGTCATGGCCAGCGTCAGCGTCATCGTCAGTGTCGTAGTCAGACATGATGCGAAGTATATCCGCACACGCGGATATACCCAGTGGAAGCCTACAACATGGTCGTACTTCCTCCCCTTCTCTCTTATCTCTCTCTCTCTTTCTCTCTCTCTCTCTCTCTCTCTCTCTCTACTCTCTACTACTCTCTCTCTCTCT
>NW_014580338.1:6343-6772 GCF_000485595.1 Priapulus caudatus | reverse complement strand
GTAATCCGTAAATCGGTATAACATTGCTTATATTATTACACGTCAGTATCATCACTATCATCGTCCGCAGCCTCCGTTAATGAGAGAATTAATTACCTCATAATTATACACGCTGGAATCCCGCACCGCGGAATTCCGCTGTCAGTGGATATTCCAGTGTCTTTAGCGGAATGTTGCGATAGTTGTTTTGATATATTTTTGCGTGAGAATGTTTTTAGCGTGGACCCGGAAGGTGGTCAGACGTTAGTTGAGACTCCCTCCCTCGCGCATGCGCAGTTGCTAGGCGTGGCGCAAAGTGACTAGCGACATTACAGACATTAGTTTTTGCCTGTCTGTCTCTTGTGTTTGTCTGTCTGTCTGATTGTTAATGGCAGGCTAATGGTTAGATAAACGTTCGAATCCAATAACCAAATTATAGCATCGTCATCG
>NW_014580338.1:1281-2915 GCF_000485595.1 Priapulus caudatus | reverse complement strand
GCTGCTGCTGCTGCTGCTGCTGCTGCTGCTGTTGATACTGCTGCTACTACTACTACTGTTGCTACTACTACAACTATTACTACTACTACTACTGCTGCTAGTAGGTGGTGGTGGTGGTGGTGCTGCTGCTACATTTCCCCTACCCTACCCTTTACCAGCCGAACTTACGAACTTTTATACACTTCTAACCTATTATTCGTACATAATGATGATTGTTATGGTGTTGGTGATAATAATTACTAACTATTGAACTAACCTTGTCTTTTTCTCGTTGTTTTTTACGCTGCAGAGAAAGGAATGATGCAATTTGCAGGTAAATACTTGTTTCAGAACTGCCTAATAGCATGTAAATTTTCTATAGCCGCGTTCACACGGAGCGAAAACGCCGGGTAGAAAACGATCCGAGACTGCAGACCCGGATCAAAAACGACACGGGTCGATTTTGAAGAGAGCGTTCACACGACGTTTGATCGATCAGTTCTTGGACATGCCTCTTAAGAGGCCCATACACGCACAATATTATTGACAACAATATTGTCAATAATGAATATTGACAATATTATTGATCTTTAGTGTGCAATATTGAAGGAAAATTTTGACTTGCGCAATATTCTGACGGAATCAAAACGCAGTAAATATTTATTGAAGGTTGTGCAATATTATTGCGTCGTTGGTGGCGCATAATCAGAATATTGTGCAATATCTCATTCTGAAGTCAGGCAGCAAAGAATTATCCTTCTATATTTACACACAATTTGTAAATGTTGACAAATGGTAAGCGTACATTTCACCGCGTAGCCACTGCTTTTATCTTGGTGCATGTTTTTCGGTTAAACTGAGGGCCATCTGATCAATCTGATAAATCTGATCAATCTTGATCAATCTGAGACGCATTTTGGCACCTAAACAGTTATAATGCTGCCATACAGTTCTCCAAACATGAGCCATTTTTCAGTGGACATTCAGAGCACAAATGACGATATTGCACAATATTATTGTGCCGTTGGTGGCCAACAGAATTTCTTGTCAATAAAGCCCGGCGCACACGTGAGCTATTTTACTCAAGTAAAATGACGCATGAGTCATTTTACTCACGTGTGCGGCGGATTTTCGTTGAGTAATTTGACTCATGCGTCATTTTACTTGAGTAAAATAACTCACGTGTGCGCCGGGCTTAACATTGCATCAATATTATTGTCAATGATATTGTGCTTGTATGGGCCGCTGTATATGCTATGCGAGCTGCGAGCTGCGGGTTGAAAAACAAACAATGCGTCCAAGCGAACAATCAAGCGAACAATGCGAATTAAACAATCAATGCACAGCAACTCTGTTGTGTAAACCATAGAAAGAGAATAGAATTCTATTCTATTCTATTACCGCGTTCACACCGTAATGGTTTGGCTCGAGCTAAATGGGCTAAATTTGGCTCAGGCTAAATTTGGCTCGGGCCGGTTTGAATCGGAACGTTCACACGTACGCAACTGAATACTGTCTGTCAAATTCAAATTCAAATTCAAATAAATTTGATTGCACAAATATCTCACAGATACTTTGGCAGTGTGTCGCAAGATGGCGGTGTGTACGATTCAGTTTTTACTTCCGTTCCGAGTTCAATTATCAATCTTGAAAAC
>NW_014580337.1:17825-18108 GCF_000485595.1 Priapulus caudatus | reverse complement strand
TATATATATATATATATACAGGCGAATATTGTAAACACAGTATCCGTATAAGCTCAAATCATCTCATTTTTACGATAATATTCCATCCATTTTTCTCGTACAAACTGTCGTAATACGTTGCTGCATTGAACTATAATCGCAAACTAGAATTTCAAGCTATTTTGACCTTCACGTAGATATGTCGAAAATAAAATTATTTAATTTAACCTCGAGTGTAGTATAGTATAAAAAAAAAGTAAAAATCCTCTTTTATACGGGAATACTCGCAATTATGCGTTCTCTA
>NW_014580337.1:13074-16331 GCF_000485595.1 Priapulus caudatus | reverse complement strand
TCCAGATGGTAAAGCTTTTACAATCTAGTTGCGTGAGAGCTCCTCTCTAACACGCGCACGTTGCAAGTGTTTCCCCCCCCGCGTACTTCTCAACGTGTGTGTTTCCCTAGCTATTGCGTGAGCGCACACCTCTTCAACGTTTGCATTTTTCATAAAATCTGATGATTACAGTAAAAGGTGTAACGTTAGTACCTGCCATAAATGATTTGATATTCACACGCCCCGTATAGTCTAACATTATGTACATTTGACTGAATCCCGACTTTATATGCATGCCTCGTGTTTTACTGGAATAAACATGGCACGTGACGAATGTTAAAGCCAACGATTTCAACGTATAGGTGCCGACTGCAGTACACCTACTATTCACATGTGGTGGTTCTTCTAAGTCTGTCTCTTTGATTATCAATTGATTTGCGTCGTACTCGTAAATTTTGAATTTCATTAGTCGAGTTTGAATATACGGCAGTACTATTGATACTACTAGGAGCGAATAAAAAAAAGCACCCGGTTTTCCTTAAAAAATGCTTATAAATTATTTTAATTCACTGAGATCAGTCAGATTCAAAGCACATTAATATGGATACTCCGAAAAAGCTTCGAAGTAAGGAAAGGCGGACCGCTCCAGTATTGAAATCCGTAACATCGTTAGGCAGTATCTAAAGGTGAAGGTTATACATGACAAAATGAAATTCATAGGTTGTTATTGCATTAAAAAATACACACTAGAAGCTTCGTTTACAAAAAGTTCTCCAACTAAAGTTATTCTCAGCATTTAGATCGTTGCGTTAGAGTACAGCACCTGTCGAACTTGTATCATTCGTGTTGTAAGCCGCAAGCACAGCGAGTTTTACAGGCAGCGGCTTAGCGCATTATACGGTTGACCTTTTCGAGATGCCAACCTCATCGCCAAATGTCTGCGCGAGAGAACGCAACCCACGCCAGACGGCAGCACGAAAGGGTATCTAACGAGGTGACGTGTTACGATCACTGAGCTCCATTAATGAACTCAGTCTATTAATAGAGCTCAGTGGTTACGATTAAGGAGGCATACAACAGTAAGCCTCCGCAAATTGTTTACTATTTCGTCTCTAGAAAAGACCTTTCTTGGTGTTTTTTTTCGCCGAAATTCGGCAGTAGAGTGCAATAATTTGCATTATGCAAGCAGGTTAGATGTCTCGTGTACGTCTAGAAAGCATTAGAAGTAAAATTGGTCTTGTTGTGTATTCGTGACATTCTGTCAGGTGGCGTAGCCACAGCGACCGGTTGGTCTGTTTTGTGTTTGAAATGTGTTCAGACAACTTTGCAGAAATTCGCATCATAGAGCTGGCAAAAGTTTCGAGCGGAGCATAGAGCATGAATTTGTAGTTATTTAACATGAATAAAGTGTATGTTGTGTAAGCGAAGTAACAGTGTGAGTATTTTTAATTAACTTCTGTTCGGTGCTTATTCAGGTCTGCCGCCTATGGACGCCCTCTACGGTTGTTCACCACCTTAACCGCTCCTTTTCGCGCACTTCAAAGCCGCCATGTTATCTGATGCGGCCGCCCTGTGATTACGCGCCCGGTGAATTGACGTCCCAGGTGGCCGGTCCGCTCGGACGCGTTGTGGCGTCCATTGATCTACTCATCAGTGACATTGTTGAGCGCATTGTCGCGTCCAGTTTTCTACTCATCAGTGACATTCGAACTGCCGCCGTGCCCCCTTTTAATAGTCACATCAAACCGCTGAACCGCGAGCGAGTCTATTTTAAGGCCGCTCGACGACGAATTCAATGCACGCGTGGGCGAGTTTGGATTTTTTTCTGCAAAAAAAATATCTCGATGTCGTCGACAATTTATCGGCATTGTCGGTTTTCGTGGGATTTTAATAATGCGAGCGCATGCACTAGCTTTCCTTTGTAAGACCGCACAAGCATGCTAGTCACTACTCGTTATCAATAGCTATCACTTCTTTAGCCTACTGCTTCCTCCTCCTTTCATTTTGTCTGCTCGAGCTTATATCATAAAACGACATTAATTACCGATGTTGTCAAAATTAAATAATAGCTCGTGATGCATTTTTCTTGCAAAGAAAAAATATCTACTTATAATGCACGCCCAATTACTTTATTGCTCCTTCGTGCATGTCAGAATTTGCATATTAAATTACTCCGTATCTTTGGTTTTAGCCTGTAAAGACGTTTACATAATGACGATGCGTAGTAATTGTGGTTAAGGGGAGGTTTTAAGCCGGTTGCTCGACGTGCGTGTTTGTAAAATGATGACTAAACAATGAGATGCACGATATCTTTACCGGTGTGGCTCCTCGTGTCCACTAATTAAGTTCATTGAGGATGGCTTCAGCGGTTACGCTGCGTACTCGGACTACTGAAGCGCAGAAATACACCTTTGGTATTCAACGTGTTAAAATATGTGTTTCATTATTTTTTATTATCATCATTGTAGACGATAACGACGACGTTGATGATGATGATGATGATGTTGTTGTTGTTGATGATGATGATGATTATTATTATCATCGTCACCATTATCATCATCATCATCATGATCATCATCATCAGCAACAGCAGCAGCATCAGTTACAATTTGATAAAATTTATATAAAAAAATAGATGATCTAATTGATCTAATAAAGTGTATACATCGCTCGATATCAAAACGCCGACTGGACACTATTTACTCGTTAATGTTACCATATATTATTAATCAGTTTACGGCTGACAATAAAAGTTAATGACGTTAGCTGAAAGAGAGGTTACGTCGGTAATTAACTTGCATTGTTATCTAGAATGTATAATCAGGTCATGTATATAAGTCCGGGGATATTACATGCCATTCAGCGTATACAGATAAGTCGTGTTTGATTTCATTTTAATCTCGAAGCTACATTAATTTTTACATTAAAGGAATATCGTAACGCACTTTCTCGTCCAGACCGATTAAACTGCATTCGTTAATCGGTACTGTTTTTAATTTAATAAATTCCACATATAGTCGAATATAGTCTAAAGCACGCAAGAATGAAAGCACTCACTGACGCTCACAAATGCCGCATACGCCCACAGCCACGCGTGCGCACGTATACGCGTACGCGCACGCACGCACGAACGCTTTGCCACGCATGCATACTCATACATACACCTGCGTGCACAGACCCACACACGCACGCGCATACATGGTCGAATGACTAACGACGTACGTAATAACTTATATAAGGTATTAAATTAGCTCGTTACATTTTAATGTTATATGTGT
>NW_014580337.1:5301-12572 GCF_000485595.1 Priapulus caudatus | reverse complement strand
AGAGAGAGGGAGAGGGAGAGAGAAGGGCGAGCAAGAAAAAAGGGAAAGATAGATAGAGAGACAGTGTGAGGGAGAGTGAGAAAGGGAAAGATAGAGATAGATAGATGGAGGTTAAGAGAAGAGAGGGAGAAAGAGTGCGCGCGAGAAAGCGAAAGGACGACAGAGATAAAGATTATGCTACCTACATATATGTCTAGACTACACATCGAACATCTCTCATGAGAAGCTCGGTGCATCATTCTCCGATATGCTTTCCTGTAAGATCAAGCAAGCAAGAATCGAGTTAGCATGAGTCGTCTATCTGTGCAAGGACGCCCGCACTCAGCCGAAGGACGATGCAATAGCTAGCTATTGTAGACAAGATCAAAGAAATCACTCTCTCCACAGGCGCACACACGCGACTAATTTCTGTTATGAAATGTAATCGTACTGTTGCGTTGAAGCTAATAATACGAATTACTTCGGGTTGAGAAATTATGTTATGTCATGCTTTAGAGCTATTAGTTCAGGGGCTTGCTGTTAGAAACACCATTAATAGTCATGACTATGTTGAGTCTAAAATCACAATACGTCTGCATGAGACTTCATTTCAAACGTTATAAGACATTTTAGACTTATGATCTTTTAGACAACGTCCCCAGGTTAGGTACGATACGTTAAGAAATTACCGTATGTAATCTTTTGAAGTGCGAGTATAGTCAAGGTTAGGGTACGTTCAGAAATTATAGTATCTTATTTGTTGAATCGCGTAGAGCCGAGTCACCATATGTTAAGAAATTATATCGTGCCATCTGTTGAAGAGTAGTCAAGGCTAGGATACGTTTAGAAATTATAATATGTCAGTGGCGGGCGGATTTAGACGGGGTTGGGGCGGGGGTTGCAACCTCCTCCCCCGTTTAGCCACTGACTAATGTTATCAGGAGTGAATGATAATTATATATTAATGGGAGGGGGAGCTGGAAGTGATACATTAATAGTGAATGGCACTGTTGTTGGGGCACTATGCCGTCATCAGGGGTGTTGGCCTGGAGAGCGGAAGTGATGAAGTGCCGCGAGCGGTAGCGAGGGCACTGAAATTCCTTCCAAAAGCACAGCTGATTGGACAGCAGAGTGGCGCGGGCCCAGACAACAGGCACAGGTTAGATGTGTTTTCAGTGGCGCATCACATGGACGTAGGCAATTCTGACTTTCCATGCTTATATACCTTCTGTATACTCCAAAATTTGCCATGTGCATTCGATGTAACAAGAACGCTCGACGACAAGAACACAAAGGCCTTATGATCGAAACGTCGTTGACGGTGGCGCCCAGACGCCAGGAGGATTCGCGACGTAAACACAATCTGCGTTATAATAACAATGCGTCACAGCAAGCCATAGTGCCCGCCTCATGGGCGCAGGCATATTGCTTCATAAGTGCCTGCGACGTGTATCCAATAGAATGTTCAACGATTTATCAAACGTGATGGCCACTCAAATAACTAGCTATTATTATTTACTATTGATGCTATGATACTAGTAAAATGGGGCCACCTTAGCACCGCATGCCTTCGGCACGCCTTCACTCAAATATCATGTAGAATGCAATCTGTCGTGAATTTTCAATCTGTAGTGAGTATTCAAGGCTACCATATACGTTAAGAAATGATATTATATGTCATTTGTGCGAGTATAGTCGAGGTCACGATACGTTGCGATATTGTATTGTGCCATCTGTTGAAGGGCGAGAAGTTGATGCTACGAAACGTCAAGAAATTACATTATGTCATCTGTCTACATCAATGTCCCTGAGGCGATGTGTATTAATATAAAAAGGGGGAGAGCGAGAGAGAGAAAGAGAGAGCGCGAGAGAGAGCGCGCGAGAAAGATTGAGAAAGAGCAAGAGCGCGAGAGAGAGAGAAAGAGAGAGAGAGAGAGAGAGAGAAGGAGAGAGAGAAGAGAAAAGATATAGAAAGAACGAGAGAGAGAGAGAAAGGGAGAGACAGGGGGAGAAGGAGCGGGGAAACACAGAGAGAGAGAGAGAGAGAGAGAGAGAGAGAGAGAGAGGAGAGAGAGAGAGAGAGAGAGAGAGAGAGAGATAGAGAGAGCTTGACCTCAGTATAGTATTGGATGAGCAATCACTCACCGCAGCTCGTTATCTCGCTAATTACCTTACCTATAGTTACACCGGATTGGTTTTGTGAAGCCAACAAACTTGAGATCATCAACATGTTCTGCAGCAAGACGCCATGTTGCTCTATTCGACATGCCTGATTTCGCGCACAGGCGAGATGTGGCTGTACGGCTACATCATTGTATTTGGTAGGTCATTGCATGGACACGTCGGATAGCGAGATAGATAGCGATTGTAGTGATACATCGCAATAATAAGTGCATGTTGTATAGGCGCTCACGCAGCCTGTTCTGCTAGCATCTGTATATGACAAATACGACATACGAATATACGCTCTCTTATGACACAATTTTTCATAGAAAGATTCTTCCTTTGACAAATATTGTTGTATGTGTTGTGCGCAAATCATCAGGAGGTTTAGGAGCGCTATAATATGAACGCAAAGCAGGTGAATTTCTTTGTGCGTAGCTGTAAAGCCGGAACGAAGTTGACTCGCAGCAATATTTGTCAATAGGAAGATATCGTTCCTATGAGAAAAAAGAACAAATTAGTGTCATAGGAAGAAGCGTATATGCGTATGTCGTATTTTTCATAGATGCAAGCAGAACATGTTGGCTCACGAAACAGCTTGGTACGTCAAACCAGATCGATGAAGGCCAGTGAATGTCAAGCAAGGACGAATAAGGTGAAATAGGGTCGATCGTGCTTAAACAAGGTTGATTGAGGTCAAATCAGGTCATATTCTCTTTCGCTTCATCCTGCGTTTGTCATCGTGTGATTAGAATCATCCCTTCTTACGCGCGGCCCAATCCCTTTATCACTCTCCCTGTTCAAATGCTTGCGTTCCTGTGCTTCCCAAGCCCGCATTACGTCGGAGGGTTACCGCGGTGGCCCGCTTTTTTGTCATTTATTCGCATGCATCTATACAATAACTAACACAGCAACTATATTATAATCAACTAGCGGAATACCCGGCGTTGCCCGGGAAAATCAGTGGCGGTACTGAGTTGGTGACCGCTTGGTTGAAAAAAAAATACCAAAAAAAACTACCATTCATGCCATCCATGCATACATCCCATATTTCATATCGGCATGCCATCGCCGATCCCATCGCGATCCAGATATCGCGATCCGATGCCATGCCAATCCCCATCCCAAATGTAAAAAAAATAATAGGAAATCAAAAGATAAAAACATACAGAAAATTAAAAAAAGGTAAAAAAACAGTGAAGATAATAAAATAAGAATTATAGTAAAAAAATATAATATTATTTGATCTGTTAATCTACATAGGAACTGTCCGTGAAGTTTGCCGTCAGTCTTGCGCCTATTAATTATCATCTACGGCAGTAGTATTACTGGATTTTTACTACAACGTTTAAATCGGTAAGTAAAAATATTAATTTTGAAAATTAACGGTGAAGTGGTCACGAAGTTACATACTAAACAATCCAAAAAGTAAAAGAAATAAAAGTAATGTTCCGTAGGTGGATTTGAACGTCGAATCCCGGTGTAGGAGACGCATGTTAGGGCGATTAGGCCAACAGCCTGGCGCCGTTTAATGGGTTTAGCGACGTACGTCATGTTAATCCTGTACGCAAAGAGACGGCTGCCGCCATCTTTGAATTGTTTATCAACTTTTTTAAACATTTTTAAAAGCAGTTTTTAACTGATTTTTTCTATATTTCTTCTCTTCGCGTGCTAGGTGAACATTCAGCCGAGGGTATAGAAATCAGTCCCTACTGAAAATGCTAGTTCAAGGATTCCGCTTGGGCAGTTGAGGGGGCGGGGCATAAGGGGACAATACTATAATAGCATCACATACATACAGCTTTACAGTACCAGCTACAATTACACTACATACATACCAACATACACACATAGCATACACACACACACACATACATACCATAACATACAACATTAGAGGTTACAATAAAAATATCATACATACAATACATAACCATACATACATATCAAAACATACATTACACTACATAACCATACATACATACATAGCACCATAAGCATACATACATTAACATAGCATACATACATAGCATAACCAGTACATAGCGAGTACACGTACATACATACATACATACATACATACAATATCATACATAAGGACCATAGCGTAATGAATCATACTGATACATACATACCCAACACCCTACATGACATACACAGGCACTTTACATACATACATAGGGCATGACATGACATGAACATGACATACAATACATACATACATACAGGTATCATACAATAACATATCGAAGGGTACACATACACTACATACATACATTAGCATACACTAAACATAGCAATAACAGTACACTATCCATAGTCACATAGGGTGCATGACATACAATACATACAATACCATACTATACCAATCACATACATAAACATACATACACTTTACACTACATACAGCCGTACATCTACCATAAATCATATCAGTACGGCATACATAAACATACATACATCAACATACATACACTACCACTACATACATATATTCAACACTCATACACGTACATGACATCACATACAGTACATGAAGCAATCACTAACACGAGCCTACCGAGACCTACTAATACTATCAACTCATTCACCAGCATCAACATAACACAATATCCATACATACATACATACATACTACATTACACTCACACATATACACTCCACACTATCCATTACATGAGCATACGAGTCACGATACGTAGTACAGTACATACATTAACATATGACATAACAATACATTACATATCATACATGACACTACATGAACATCACATCACATAACATACATCTGTCTCGACGGAAGCGTATTGAAAATATAGAATTAGATCTACTTAGATTAGATGTATGGGGGCCCAAATGTGTTTCGACACTCAGCATAGAAAATTTATGATGAAATTGTTTTCACTCGGCGTAATAACGACGAGAAGCTTTTGCATGTTTTTTTCTCGCAGACAAAAAATCCGACAGAATTTGTTCACAAATGATTTTGATTGCGACCAGAATAAAATGTTTATCAAGCGAAGGCCGACGCTGCTCTTTGAGTTTCTTGTTAGCGACACGTTCAGCGACACAGCCCCGGCGGTTTGGCGCTCTTCGAATTACTTTGATCATGTTGGAAAAAGACGAATGCTGGTGCAGTGTTCGCTTCGTAGGCCTGTATAGAATAGCGGGCAGTCGGCGGAAAAACATCCTTTTAAACGGTGAAATGCAATGTTGACGTTCGTTTAGGTTCTTCTCGCGTAGTTATATACGATGGGTTTTGCTACGCAGAAATTCAACGGCGGTTAAAAAAAAACAGGCGCTCCGTGCGTTTGTTTTCTTCTACATTTATAGTTCGCTATCCGTTGCCTGCTTTCTTCGTTTAGTTTCGCTCATGAATCTAATAGCTAATAGTTTCGCTTATCAATTTATTCCCGTGATTAAATGGACTACACACACGCACATCTATTTCCATATCGTGACCTTTTACGACTTACTGTTGCAAAGCGCTGCATTGCAATTCGTGTACTCACTATATATTGTAAGAGAGAGAGAAAGAGAGCGAGAGAGCGGAGGGGGGGGAAGGGAGATATATAGCGAGTGTGAGAGCGAGTAAGAGAGAGAGAGAGAGAGAGAGAGAGAGAGAGAGAGAGAGAGAGAGAGAGAGAGAGAGAGAGAGAGAGTAGAGAGAGAGCGATAGTCGATATATATAGATTATATAAGTTGATAGATTAGATAGATAGATAGATAAGATAGATATATAATAGATCAAGGGAAAGACAGATGTAACAAATGAAACGCAGACAGACAGCAGACTCGTAAGGGAGACAGGCAGACATGCATGCAGAGAGAGAGAGAGAGAGAGAGAGAGACGGTCGCGAGGGAATTTAATATCACGAATAATAACGTACGGAAATCTAGAATATAATGCGGTTTCCTCTGCGGACGCGCTAACAAGCTTACGCGCACATAGCACACGCAAACCCTGCGCAGCATGCCAACTGGATTGGCCCTTATCTAAGATTTACGCCCAAGCTGAACACTCACGTATATACCTGCTCAACACTTTCCGCAATAAATCCTCCGTCGTAAGCATCGTGAATATGAGAGCCATGCATGCACGCAAGTCCTCAAATCTGATGCACACATGTGCCACGTATCAGTTTATTATTGCCGTTAACCTGAATTCATTCCACGTACCACAAACGTACTAACGCGCTTTACGTATATATTGCCATGTATCTTAATCGATTGTCAACTGGTCTAAGTAGGTATAAATGCAATTGTAATTGTAATTGAAATTGTAATTTAATTCATAATTGCAATTGAAAATGTAAATCCAATCTTGCCTGTAATTATAATTTTATTCATAAGCGTGTTCGCGTTTGTATTTGTGCTTGTATTTATATTCGTGTTTGTAATTGTCACTGTAATCGTAATTGTCATTTATTTGAAATTAGAATGGAAACTGTAATTGTAGTTATGATCGTACCTAGTTATGGGCGTACCTAGTTATGATCGTACCTAGTTATGATCGTACCTAGTTATGATCGTACCTAGTTATGGGCGTACCTAGTTATGATCGTACCTAGTTATGGGCGTACCTAGTTATGATCGTACCTAGTTATGATCGTACCTAGTTATGATCGTACCTAGTTATGATCGTACCTAGTTATGGGCGTACCTAGTTATGGGCGTACCTAGTTATGATCGTACCTAGTTATGGGCGTACCTAGTTATGNTCGTACCTAGCTATGGGCGTACCTAGTTATAAGCGTACCTAGTTATGGGCGTACCTAGTTATGATCTCACCTAGTTATGGGCGTACCTAGTTATGGGCGTACCTAGTTATGATCTCACCTAGTTATGATCGTACCTAGTTATGGGCGTACCTAGTTATGATCTCACCTAGTTATGATCGTACCTAGTTATGGGCGTACCTAGTTATGGGCGTACCTAGTTATGATCTCACCTAGTTATGGGCGTACCTAGTTATGATCGTACCTAGTTATGGGCGTACCTAGTTATGGGCGTACCTAGTTATGATCTCACTTAGTTATGGGCGTACCTAGTTATGGGCGTACCTAGTTATGATCGTACCTAGTTATGGGCGTACCTAGTTATGGGCGTACCTAGTTATGGGCGTACCT
>NW_014580337.1:0-800 GCF_000485595.1 Priapulus caudatus | reverse complement strand
TTACTTACTTACTTACTTACTTACGTTAGTTGTGTGTGTGTGTGTGTGTGTGTGTGTGTGTGTGTGTGTGTGTGTGTGTGTGTGTGTGTGTGTGTGTGTGTGTGTGTACATGTATGTACGTGTGTGAGTGTGTGCGGCGGATGTCACATCACGGCATATTTATTTAAAAAAATGTCATTACTAAACCGAAGCATCGAATAGCTTCCGTCTTAAAGCTTGCTGTTGCCGTTTACTGGCAATACATAGATGTCTTTGCCTTGTATATGGTGTCTGACGATTCCCCGTAACAGCGCCCCCACGCGGCACGATCGACCATAATACGTCGCGAAGCATATATAGACAAACAACCTTGAGCATGGGAACCGGTCTACCTTGAACAATACTCGTACTAGCCTTACGTACTCGGTGACATCTGTCCTTCATGTCAATCGCGCAGGTTGAGTGACCCGAAAATGGACCAAAAAAAATTTACCTCGTAAAAAAATTACGAATGCGTAAAAAACGGTAAAATCGTAAACATCACTCGCTTATGCGCTCCATCGCCGTCATCGCGCAGGAAAAGAAGCAGGGGTGTGGGGAGGGGTGTGCGGAGGGAGGGAGTGATGGACGGGAGGGTGTGCGGAGGGAGGGAGTGATGGGCGGGAGGGTGTGCGGAGGGAGGGAGTGATGGACGGGAGGGTGTGGGCGAGGGAGGAGTGATGGACGGGAGGGTGTGGGCGAGGGAGGGAGTGATGGACGGGAGGGTGTGGGCGAGGGAGGGAGTGATGGACGGGAGGGTGTGGGCGAGGGAGGGAGTGATG
>NW_014580336.1:894-18125 GCF_000485595.1 Priapulus caudatus | reverse complement strand
CTGCAGGAGGCCGCAATGAGGCCGTCGCCACCGCCGACCCCGGCGCACTGCGACCCCCTCCCCCAGGCTCGGCTAGCATGAACGAGTTTCCATGCGCGGGACCGGAGGACGAACAGCCCGACTGGCGCACGGACCGCCTCTAGTCGCGGTAAATACGAACTACACGGACGCACGGATGGTGATGAGTGACGGTGGATGGCCCTCGCGCGGTGACTCACTGACGCGCCGCTGATTGCATGACGATGACGCGGACGATGTTAACATAACTTAACACGCGCGCGCGTGTGCGAGCTAGCGCCGCCGTATTAGCTGGCAGTGGTGATCTATTGTTCTTCAAAAATCCTACGTTGCCTTTATTTTCGCACACATCCCGACATTCCCGGGACTCAAGACTAAACTAAACTAACATGAAAAATAACTTAGCAAATCGGGCTACCGAGATGACGAGTGCCCGTGATATTATTATACGAAAACTGACGTCGTTGAGGTAATCCTACCGAATTCTGAATGACCAATCAGATAAGTTGATTAGCATTTTAGTAATAACTAGCAGCCTGTAGCTGCAATGTTGTCTCTACACTCTCTTGCTGCTTGCTACTGCAGCCACACAGCTGTCAGTGTAATATATATAATATATATAATAATATAATATATAATATAATATTTATATATAATATATATTTATATATAATATATATATTTATATAAAATATATATTATAATAATATAATATTATATATATATATATTTATATATATAATATTTATATATATGATATACAGTTCTGTATGCAGCTACTCGTGTCAGGGTATTAGCCAGGATCAGCATATTGGGGAGTGCAGAAAAAATATTTGGGGGAGTGCACTTTTAACAAACGTACACGGCTTTAGATCAACATTATACGCCGTGCTACACGTTTTTTGGCCGTGCAGTTTCAAAATGACCGTGCAAATCACCGGCTGCACGGCTCGCTGGCTAATACGTTGCTCGTGTAGCGAGCAAACGCGAGTAAAGTTGCCGAAGAGTCTGTATGTTTCCAGAGTGCCAAACAACATTTGAAGGCAATCTGTAGTTTTGGGCCATCAAATATAGTAGTTCGAGGGTCACGTAGTGACCGCCGAGTTGTGCCTAGGGCGGGGTCCGGCATGCCCCGGAAAATTCTCCCATATCTGAGATGCAATTTCCTGCATTCTGAGGGTCAAAAATGACAATAATGTAAAAAAATTTGATTCACGGTGAAATTAATAGTTTGATACAAACTGGTCATATGGTGGCAAAAGAGAATAGAAATTCGTATATAAATCTACGGATAAATCGTAGTGGTTGGCATCTCTGAGTGTTACTCACAGCTATGGTTATGCCGCGTCTCTCTGTAGGATCAACACTCGCAGCCTTTGCAACACTCGCAAAAATTATATATTATTATTATAACACTCGCAGCCTTTGCGAAGCACCTCGCAAAATATTATCAATTATTATTCATTATTATTCATAACACTCGCAGCCTTTGCAAACATCTCGGCAAAATATTTATTATTATAATTATTATAACACTCGCAGCCTTTGCAAACACTCGCAAAAATAATATTATTATTATTATTATTATAACACTCGCAGCCTTTGCAAGCACTCGCAAAAATAATATTATTATTATTATTATTATATAACCTCGCAGCTTTCGCAAGCACTCGCCATACAAATAGATCTATTATTATATATTATAAACACTCGGCAGCTAACGTGTAGGTGTGCCCACACGCGTCGCGTACAGCCGTACCCACATTTCGGCCACGATGCGGTGCGGAGTGTGTAACCGCGGCGACGTCGCGACGACGCGTCAGCCTGGTGTATTCCGACCTCCGGCTGTCGGTGTTGCTGCGGTGGTTTGCGTGTTGGTCGGCGTCATAATCGGTGGGCTGTGTGGTGTTTTGGTTTGTCCTGGTTTGGTTGTTCGTGGTTGATTTATCACGCATATATTAACACGTTGATTTACGCGCCGCCTGCAGGCGTGCCCGCGTGGCGCCGCGGCGGTAGCACGTCATGAGCCGATGCCTGCCGCAGTTCTTGTAAGAACGCGAAAAAACCCGTTTTGGTTACGAATAGTGCCCTCTGGCGAGAAAGGTGGTGGCGAAGACCTCTGGCAGACGCGGCTTAAATTTGATTTGTAAACTCGGAGACGGGCTGGGGAAAAAAACGGCACACGTTCATGATTGCTAGCACATTCTTTTCCCCGTTCCCTGGCTTGCCCACCCCCATTCATGCCCCCTTCCCCCCCCATCATTACTCTCCCATTTCAGGTTTTCAGTTGCTAACTTTTGTGGTCAACAGGTGGCAGCACTATTCCGTTTTCAGCTTTCTCACGGCTGTTGCTTTTTAACCGCAGTGGTGTCGTTTTGCGTTGTTGGTCGTTTAGATTTTTTTATCGGCCTGTTGGCTCTGCCACAACATTTGGTTGTCTGTTTGCTGTCGCTTCCCGCGGCAGGTTGGCGCCCTAAACACCCGCCCCCAGCCGCTTTATCGGCGCCCCTGGAGTCGTCATTGGCTAACGGTGCATTTCAGATTTAGTTGCTGGTGTCTGCTTCTGTGTGCATGCGCCACGCGGCAACGACTCGACAGAGCTGCTCTTGTGTTTACGTCATGTTCGACTTTGTTGTGCGTGCGTGTGCGTGCATGCGTGCGTGCGCGTGTCTGTGTGCTGACTGCTACCACCTCCCTCTGCCCGCGCACGTTCGCTCGTGCCGTTAACAAGAACTCTCCACGACGGTCGGCTCCGTCCGCCATGATGGGAACAACGCGTGCTTAGTTAACGCTCGTACGATAACGCTTGCAGCGTGCAATAACAGCTTGTTCGATATAAACGCGAAGTGCAATAATCGGTGGTGGGCTAACGGTGGGGCTGTGGTGGTGTTGGGTAACATTTGTTATGTAGTGATGTGACGAAATCTATGTGAAGGAGAAAGACAGAAAGATAGAGAGAGAGAGAGAGAGAGTGAGTGTGAGTGAGAGAGAGAGAAAGATAGAGAGAGGGAGTGCAGTGAGGAGGTGAGTGAAAGAGACGAGAGCGAATAGAGCCTAGAAACTGAGCTCATGTAATCCCTCCTCCTCTCTTCTCTCTTCGTTCCCGGAAGGAGGAAAGAGGGAGAGGCTCTCTCTCTTTCACTCACTCTCTCTTTGCACTCACTCTCCTCTCTATCTTTCTCTCTTCTCTCACTCCACACTCACTCTCTCTCTCTCGTCTCTCTATCTTCTGTCTTTCTCCTTCAAACATAGATTCGTCACATCACCTAGCATAACACAAATGTTACCCACAACACACCACAGCGCCCACCGTTAGCCACCAGCCGATTATTGCACTTCGGCGTAATATATCGAACAGCTGTTATTGCACTGCACGTTATCGTACCGAGCGTTAACGTAGCACGGCCGTTGTCCATCATGCGGACGACGCCGACCGGTCGGGAGACGTTCATTGTTAAACGCAGCCAAGCGAACGGCGCGGGACAGAGAGGAGGTGGTAAGCAGTCAGCGACACAGACACGGGCACGCGCGCACGCACGCATGCACGCACAGCGACAGCCACACACAAGTCGAACATGACGTAGAACCACAGAGGCAGCTCTGTCGAGTCGTTGCCGCGTGGCGCATCCCACACAGCAAGCAAGACACCAGCAAACTAAATCTGAAATGCACCGATTAAGCCAATGACAGACTCCAGGGGGCGCGCGATAAAGGGCTGGGGGGCGGGTGTTAGTGGCGCCACCTGCGGCGGAAGCGACAGCAAACAGACAACCAAACTGTGCGAGCCAACAGCGATAAAAAAAAAATCTAACGACAACAGAACCAACGACCCCACTGCGGTTAAAAAGCCAAACAGCGTGACGAAAGCCTGAAAACGAATAGTGCTTGCCACCTGTTTGCACCACAAAAGTTAGCAACTGAAACAACCTTGAAATGGCCAGAGAGGTAATGGATGGGGGGGGGAGGGGCAGTAATGGGGGTGGGGAAGCGCAGGGCACCGGGGAGAGAATGTGTAGCAAGTCTGAACGCGTGCCGTTTTTTCCCGCCCGTCTCCGATTTACGATCAAATTTAAGCCACGCTCTGACAGAGGTCTTCGCCACCGACCTTTCTCGCCAGAGGGCACTACGTAAACCAACGTCGGCGTCGTACCAACGAACTGCGAGCCAGGGCATCGGCTCAGACGTGCTACGCGCCGCGCGCGCCACGCGGGGGCGCCACCGCCTGCAGCGGCGCCGTAAATCAACATGTTAATAATGCGTGAATAAATCAACCACAACAACCAAACAGGAAAACCAAAAACACCACACAGCCACCGAATATCTACGCGACCAACAACCAAACCAACCGCGCAGCCACGAACCGAACAGCGGAAGCGCCGGGGCCCGGGCCGCCGGGCCTCCGTAACCACGGCTACGCGTCGTCGCGACCGTCGCCGCGGTTACACACCTCCGCACCGGCATCCGTGGCCGAAATGTGGGTACGGCTGTATGCGGACGCGTGTGGGCTACACCTACACCGTTAAGCTGCGCAGTGTTATTAATCAATAATACCTAATATTATTTGCGGAGTGCTTGCAAAGGCTGCGAGTGTTATAATAATAATAATAATAATAATATTATTTTTGCGAGTGTTTGCAAAAGCTGCGAGTGTGCTATAATAATAATAATCAATATTAATATTTTTGCGACGTGTGTGCAAAGGCGTGCGAGTGTCTATAATAATAATAATAATAATAATATCTTTGCGACGGTTTGGGGTTACAAACGGCTAGCGAGATCAGTGATATAATAATAATAATTAATAATATTAATATTTTTGCGAGTGTATTGCAAAGGCTGCGAAAAAATGTTATAAATAAATAATAATAATACTTTTGCGAGTGATTTGCCAAAGGCTGCCGGAATGTTGACCTACAGCAGCAGATGCTGGCGTAACCATAGCTGTGAGTAACACTCAGAGATGCCCAAAACCACTACGCATTTAATCCGTATTTTTATACGAATTTTCCTATTCCTTTTGCCACCAGCTATGACCAGTTTGTAGTCAAATATGAATTTCACCGTGATCAAAATTTTTACATTATTGTTCATTTTTGACGCCTCAGAATGCCAGGAAATTGCATCTTCAAGAATCAAGAAATTTTCCGGGGGCATGCCGCGACGCCCCCTAGCAACAACTCGGCCGTCACTACGTACCTCGAACTACTAATTTGATGGCGCCAGAAACTACAGATTGCTATCAAAATGTGGTTGGCATCATCTGACACTTAACAGACCTCTTCGCACTTCACTCGGATCGGTTTGCATCGCTACACGAGGCAACGTATTTAGCCAGACGAGCCGTGAGCCGTGATTGCACGGTCAGTTTTGAAAACCTGCGACGGCCAAAAACGGTAAGCGCACGGCCGTATATATGTTGATCTAAAGCCGTGTACGTTTGCTAAAATTGCACTCGCCAATATGGTTTCTGCACTCCCACAATATGCTGATCTCCGGGCTAATACCCTGACACGACCGTAGCTGCATACAGAACTGCTTATATCATTATATAATAAATGATATTATATCATAAATCGATATATTTATATATAAATATTAATATTAAATATTAAATATATTTATATATAAATAATATTATATATAAATATATATATATACTAAAATATCTATATTATATATTCTATTATGATATATTATTATAAGATATTTACACTGACACCTGTGTGGCTGCAGTAGCAAGCAGCCAAGATGAGTGTAGAGACAACATTGCAGCTACAGGCTGTAGTTATACTAAAATGCTACAACTTATTTGATTGGTCATTCAAGGAATTCCGGTGGATTACCTCAATGACGTCAGTTTTCGTATAAATAATATACGGTGCACTCGTTTATCTGGTAGTGATTTGTAGTTATTTTATTTATGTTAGTTTAGTTTAGTTTGAGTCTCCGGTGAATGTCGGATTGTGTGCGAAAATAAAGGCGACGTAGGTTTTGAAGAAACAATAGATCAACACTGCAGCTAACGGCGCGTAGCTCGCACACGCGCGCGCGTGTTAAGTTATGTTAACATCGTCCGCGTCATCGTCATCATCAGCGGCGGCGTCAGTGAGTCACGCGTCAGGCCGCCACCGTCACCATCACCATCACCATCCGTGCGTCCGTGTTAGTTCGTATTTACCGGACTAGAGGGCGTCCGTGGCCACGTCGGGCTGTTCGTCTCCGTGTCGTCGCCATGGAAACTCGTCATGCTAGCCGAGCTGGGGGAGGGGGTCGGCAGTGCGCCGGGCGTCGGCGGGTGCGACGGCGGCCTCATTGGCGCCTCCTGCAGGAGAAAAACACAAACGCTACACATCCGCTCACGCCTCGCCAAACGCACGCGAACGACACGGTTACCCGATGAGTAAATTTAATAAATAATTTACATAATAATAATAATAATAATAATAATAATAATAATAAGTTGCGGTAAGGTGCGCGTAAAAACATCAGATTAAAACGAGGAAGAGCGACGCTTGCTTCGTCGTAGAGAAATTGAAGCCCCCGCTATTACTACGCCCCGCACCTCGTGATTATGATTTCGTCTATGAAATATTTCGCAATGCCGGCTATTTAAAGTGATTATTTTAAAATAAAAATTCTAAGTCTATTAGGCAATGACGGCTATTTATATTGACTACGTCACGAATTTTCTATGGTAAAATTTGTAAAAATTTTGTTGCCATTTTCTTACATTAAAAGTAAGAACTAACGGGACTAAACGTATCGTCAAATTCTTACCTGATAAGATTGTTTCTCAACTAGTTAAAAATCCAAAAAAACCTGGACGATTTGATATTAGTGTCCTTAAAAATATTAGTGTCCTTATTGTTCCTTTAAACATTAATTGCTTGCTATGGGCTATGTATGAGTCACGAGTGTATGTTCACATCGAACAATATAGTAAAATAAGAAGTATAATGCAGCAATTTAACCATAAAAAGTGAACAGAATTACTTATATTTTGTGAATATTTTTTTTTTTACTATTTTCGGTGACGTAATCACTTTAACGAGTAAATTAGTATAATATAAGAGCGCAGGGACTTGACCTGGTTTCAATGCACATTACGACAACGTATTACACGATCGGCTCATAAATTTTCTATAACGTACATGAGAAATTTTTTTAATGACTGTACGAACAGGCACGCACCAAATTCTTATTACTCTCTCTCCCTCTGTCTCTCTCTCTCTCTCTCTCTCTCTCTCTCTCTCTCAATCTCATTCTCTCCTCTGTCTCTGTCTTTCTACATCTCTCTCTCTCTCTCTCTCTCTCTCCTCTGTCTCAGTCTCTCTACCCCTCTCTCTCTCTCTCAATCTCATTCTCTCCTCTGTCTCTGTCTCACTACATCTCTCCCTCTCATACCTCCCCCTCTCTCTCTCTCATCTGTCTCAGTCTCTCTACCTCTCTCTCTCTCTCTCAATCTCTCCTCTGTCTCTGCCTTTCTACATCTCTCTCTCTTCCTCTCTCTGTCGCTCTCTCTCCTCTGTCTCAGGCTCTCTACCTCGCGCTCTCTCTCTCAATCTCATTCTCGCCTCTGTCTCTGTCTCTCTACATCTCTCCCTCTCATTCTCTCTCCTCTGGCTCAGTCTCTCTAACTCTCTCTCTCTCTCTCTCAATCTCATTCTCTCCTCTGTCTCTGCCTTTCTACATCTCTCTCTCTTCCTCTCTCTGTCGCTCTCTCTCTCTCCTCTGTCTCAGTCTCTCTACATCTCTCTCTCTGTCAATCTCATTCTCACCTCTGTCTCTGTCTCTCTACATCTCTCTCTCTCTCATTCTCTCCCCCTCTCTCTCTCCTCTGTCTCAGTCTCTCTACCTCTCTCTCTCTCTCTCTCTCTCTCTCTCTCTCCTCTGTCTCTGTCTCTCTACATCTCTCCCTCTCTCTCTCTCCTCTGTCTCAGTCTCTCTACCTCTCTCTCACTCTCTCTCCCTCTCTCTCTCTCCTCTGTCTCTGTCTCTCTCCTCTCTCTGTCTTTCTACCTCTCTCCCTCTCAGTCTCTCACCATCCTCTCTCTTACCTGCTTCACCATATGTTGTTGCTGCTGCTGCTGCTGCTGCTGTTGCTGCTGCTGCTGCTGCTGCTGCATGGGTGTGTCTAGGTGTGGGTAGTGAGCCGGCGGTCCCATCACGTCAACCATCGAACCGGTGATCGAGGACGCCGGACTTGTCACAGCCTGTGTCACGGGTCCCGACGCCGCTGCAATGTCACAAGGTCACACAGAGGTCACAAGGGCAGCCAGAGGTCACAGAGAGGTCACACACACGACGCCAACAACGACATCGCACTTACATGCCGCACGTGTATATATGTAAATGATAAGTGATGCAGCACTATATGTTCTAGCTATCAGGGAAAAAATAATAAAAATTTATTTTTCCGGGGCAACTTTTCAAGCTCGCGTGCATGAAAATAGCACTCTAAAATTTGGTTTGCATTGAACTCTATGCAAATTTCCGGGGGCGCTTTTTGGCATTTCGGGGGCTAAATCGCCCCGAGCCCCCGTATATTTTTTTCACTGCTAGCTATATATCTATACTATAGCTATGGTTATTGCAAATCTGTGATGAACAAATTATGAATCTAGATATCTATAGCTTATTACAGGTTCACAATAAATTCGAGCACTAGGCCCCGAGATCAAACATGGCCGCCCCACAAACCCCTGGCTAGACCAAATATGGCAGCTCCACAATCCCTGGCTAGACCAACCACAGCAGCTCCACAAACCCTGGCTAGACCAAACATGGCAGCTCCACAAAACCTGGCTAGATCAAACATGGCCACCACGCTCACCTGTACTGGTCACCATGCCGTCGCCGCCGACCATGGGGGCGCCACCGCTCGACATCGGTGTCTGCGAGCGAGAATGCTGCGATGGCGGGCCGGGCATCGGCGAGTGCAGCGGTGACGTCATACCTGTCCAATCAGATGACCCGTTACAGATCCCCCGACACAACGGACCGCGTGCCGCGTGCCGCGATTGGCCCACCTTCCAATTTTCAGCCTCAGAGATTTTTTTGATGTAGACAATCAATTGAGGATTTTACTCATGTTGTGAATATAGAGAACATTTCTATTATAATGCAAATAACATATATATTACAACAACTATTATTTAACATATAACAATATTGATTTTTAAACTGGTTAGTTTGTTTGTTAACTAGCCTAAGATCTGACCTAACATGTGCTTATTCACTAGATGTACGTAGATTATACTAGATTACTAGATTATACTAGATGTACGTAGATTATACTAGATGAACGCATCACATTCATAACTATTAGCACTAACATTGATAAGCACGCATAGATAATTTTAACAAACACAATTCTCATAAAAGGAGAAGCATAGAGAAAAACTATATACATATCTATAATATATATATATCCATGTTATAATATATAATATATATAGTTAACATAGTTATTAATTGTTATTTTTATCTTAATTAATTATTAATAATTTTTAATTATTATTAACATTTAACTACAAACACGCACGCACGCGTGGCGCCACCTACCGGCCATCGACTCCATGCTGTTGTGCAGCGGACTGGCGCCCGGGTGGCGCATGCCCGGCGACGTCGCAGCCGCCATGTTGGGGCTCATGACGCGCGGCCCCGCCGTCGGACTGCTCATGTTTAATCCAATCCCCGGCGAGCCCATCGGCGCCCCCTGCTGGCCGCCGCCCGGTGACGGACTCAGCGCGCTGCCGACGTACTTTCCCGCCGCCGCGTACATCCGCTGCGACTGCGGCGGCGGCGGCGCCCCCTGCTGCGCGTCGCCGCCAAAAGAGGGCGCCGGCGGGCGCTGCTGCGAGACGCGTTGAGCGGCGATCATGGCTGCCTTCGCCGCAGCGTGCGGACCTGCGTGCGGCACCGCGTTCGACATGCCGGACATCGTCGGGTACTGTGGCGCCCCCTGCGGAGGGTAGGGGGCGCCGGCGAGGTCTGGCGGCACCATGCCGCCGCCGCCGCCACCGCCGCGGTAGCCGCCGTAGGACGACGGCTGGCTCATGGGGGCGCCACCGTACTGGTTCATCGCGGCGGCCGACTGCCCGGGCGGTGCGTAGCTGTTCTGTTGTTGCTGCTGCTGCGGCTGCTGGCCGCCGTAACCCTGCACGGTGCTGCCACCTGCCGGTCCTCGATTATAGGCACCTGCGACGACAGCAAAGCAGGCAACGTTCAAGATACAGCTACAATATACATGTAAGATATAGAGAAGAATAAGTATATATATATATATATATGAATGTATGCATACATGTATGCCTGTATGCATACATGTATATATAAATAATCATAAAGCTTTTCCTGACTGTAATACTTTGCTAAAGCAAGCTGTTGCTGTCGTATATCGTGACTACGACGTCGTCTCGCTACTACATCAACACCACTCCGTCTATGCCGCTATATATCCATGGGCCCGTTGTCAGAAACAAAATTAGTCTTAAAATTAGTCTTAACATTAACTTCCACTCGTTAACCGTTGACAGAAACATCGTAATGTTACGAGAACGAAAAATCCTCGCAAATATCCTCATAACATTACGAGAGCCCACACCCTCTCGTAACTTTAATATTAAGTTGAAAATAACACATTTACACTACGAATTACAATTATAGTGATATTATATTTTATAATAATGAATAAAATGTGTGTTTTTCTTGAAAAACACGTCAAAATCATTAATAATCTACCGCTAATAAAACAAAACAATACATTTACAAATGGCGTATGGCATTTGTTCTCTTGTTTTAAAGGAATGCCACGCTTGCCACGACTCTCGCGTCTCGCGTTACAGTGTGAGAATTTGTCTTGTTGTGCAGAATAAATTCAGTCTCTATTTTCCAGGCCATTCCAAAATGGAAAAAAGTTAAAATTCCATTTTAAAATTCCAGGACTTCCTAGGATACCTCTCCCAACCTGGAGAGCAGAACTTCGTAAATTAAACGGCTTTTCCCGAGATTTCAACGCGTAAACAAATAACGAGCACGCCACCTGGTGGGTATTGGCTCTGCGGCGACTGGTTGCCGTATTGGTTGATCGACGGGCCGGCCGCCATCATGCCGGGATGCGGCATCTTCCCGCCTCCGTACGCCGCCGCCGCCGCCGCCGCCGCCGCCGCCGCCGCTTGCTGCTGCTGGGAGGCGCCACCGTGCGGGGGCATCATCTGCTGGCCATAGCCTGCAAGAGGAAGCAGCACGGCGTGCCGTTACTACGACGACGCACGCTCGAAAACACAAGCACGCACACGCACTCGCGCGCGAGCCCATGCACACATGTATACGCAAGTACGTACGCTCCCATACAAAAGCACACATCACATACGCACATACGCACGCACGCACGCACGCACGCACATACGCACGCATGCACAAGCACATGCACACATGCATACACAAGGACCACACGCACACTTACATACACAAGCAAGCAAGCAAGCACGCACGCACGCGCACGCTCTCTCTCGAGAGAGGAGAGATGAGGGAGAGAAGAAAGGAGAGAGAAGGAGAGCGAGAGAGAAGGAGCAGAGAGGAGAGAATAGAGAGAAAGAGAGAGATAGAGGAGGAAGGAAGAGAGAGAGAGAGAGACCCCCTGAGAGAGAGGAGAGAGAAGAAAGGGAGAAAGGAGAGGAAGAGAGAGGGAAGATTAGGGAGAACTAGATGTAGAAGGTAGGCGATGAAGTGAGAGAAACGAAAGAGTGCAAGGAGAGGGAGGGAGAGGCGAAAGCGGGGAGAGAGAAGAGAGAGAGAGAGAGAGAAGGAGAGAGAGAGGGAGACAGGGAGAACTAGATAGAAGGATAGCATGAAGTGAGAGAAACGAGAGTGCAAGGGAGAGGGAGGGAGAGCGAAAGGGGGGAGAGGAGAGGGATGCTGCAGAGGAGGAGGAGGGGAGATAGAGGATGGAAAGAGAGAGAGAGAGAGAGAGAGAGAGAGAGAGAGAGCAGAGAAGAGGATGAGAGCGAGAGCGAGAGCGGAGAGAGAGAGAGAGAGAGAGAGAGACGAGAGATGAGGAGAGAGGCTTACATACAGCGGCACTATCCTCTGTTACCATCTGTCATCACGCTCTGTCTGTCTGTCTTTGTCTGTTCTGTCTGTCTGTCTGATCTGTTCTGTTCTGTCTGGTCTGTTGTCTGTGCCGTCTGTCTGTCTGTCTTGTCTGTCTGTCTGTCTGTCTGTTCGTGTCTGTCTGTCTGGTCTGTCATCTGTCTGTCTGTCTGTCTGGTCTGTCTGTCTGTCTGGCTGTCTTGTCTGTCTGTTTCAGCTATTTCTCTCTCTTTCATCCTCCTGCCTTTAGTTTATCCCCGTCTCTCCTGCTCTTCTCTTACTATATACTCTCCTCCTATCTCGTTCTTTCCTCCCTAACTTGTCCGTATTCACCTACTCTTTTGTCTCGTTTCAACCCTCTCCTCTCTCGCTATATATATATTTATTTATAATTATATTTTAATTATATTATATTATATAATTAATATATATATTATATTATTTTATTATATTATTTTATTTTATATTTTATTTTTATTCATTAGGGGTGCGCTGTTCATAGATATATTAATTAGTGTGTGAGATTGTGATACAAATCTTTAAAACAAAACAAGAGCTCGTTGATAATGATTTGTAAGCGTACACATGATTGGTTGAGTCCAGGTTGAGTGTATTCTTGTGGCAAGTCAAACGTTTCTTCAATATATAAAATCGTAAAAAATAATCAAAATAATATCAAAATAATATCAAAAATATCATCATATAAACTCTAATGCATGCTTAAAGAAAGAACGTTTTTACCGTCATTTCAAATTGTGACAGCCAAATGATTTTTTTTTTTAAAGAGCATTTTTTCACGCCAGTCTGCTAAAGCTGGTTAGAGCAAAATGAATGATGAGCATTCAACTTCGTTAAGATTGTCGGACCAACACTCGCTAAGTCTGCTGTTTGGATGCACTTTAGTCAATTCAATATAATTCAATCCAAAGCTACGTAATTTCATCTTCTTTTTAATGTACAAATCACTTTTTTAAATCAACAAAGTTACTTGTAAAAGGCGACTAGTTTTATTTGAAAATACTGTCAATCGTATTAGGGTTCTGCCACGGCGGGCAGGCGGGTGGGCGGACTTTGTGTGCTCCGGCACTCGCGGCTTGTCGCCGCACTATACTATCTCTGCCCGGCACATAATTTTTAATATTTAAACAAAAAAGGTCCTGATATATGGGCTTTTTATGCGCTCAGAATGCAGGAAATTGAAGCTTTCAGTACTATCCAAAAATAAAAAATTTCTTGCGGGGGCATGCCCCGTGAACCCCTAGATGTGGGCTTGCATCGTCGCAACCTGGATGCGACCGGCCACTAAAAAAAACCTGGGCAGAACACATGGCAATGCAACATGATACGATCAATATCTCAAGAGCTACCTGCATCCTGCCCTAATACATTACACGCACGCACACGCACCGCACACGCACACGCACACACCCCACAAACACACACCAACACATACACCACACACAGAGTCACAAGGAACCACACACACACACACACCACACACACACACACAACACACACACACACACACACACACAACACACACACACACACACACACCACACACATACACACACACACATACATACACACACACACACACACACTCACACATACGCGCGCACACACACCACACACACACACACCAAACACACACACATACACGGCGTGCAGCACCACACAGCACACACACACACACAACACACACACACACACACAACACACACATACACACACGCACGCACAGATACACATTCACACAACACCACACACACCACACACACACACACACACACCACACACACAACACACACACCACACACACACACACCACACACACACACACACACATCACACACACACACACACACCACACACACACCACACACACACACACCACACACAACACAACAGTACAACACGCACGCACGCACACACAGACACACATACACGCACGCACACATACCATTCACCCACCAACACACACACACCACACACACACACCACACACACACACACACCACACACACACACACACACATCACCACAACACTTCCTTGGCGCTCGATTGGTGCTTCTTCTTTGTCTGAACTTTCTAAGTGTACACGCAGATGAACAAGTAGATAGATGTGTGTAAACCTCTAGAAGTGGTCACTACTCTCTTTCTCTCTCTTTCTCTCTCTCTTTCTCTTCATCTCTCTCTCTCTCTCTTCTCTCGTCTCTCTCTACTTCTCTCTCTTCTTATCTCTCTTCTCTCTCCTCTCTTTCTCGCTCTCTCTCTCTGATCTTTCTCTTCTCTCTCTCTTTCATCTTTCTATCCTCTTTCTCTCTTCTCGCTCTGTCTTTCTCTCTCTCTCTCTCTCTCTCTCTCTCTCTCTCTCTCTCTCTCTCTCTCATCTCTCTCCTTTCTCTCTCTCTCGTCTCGCTCTCTCTCTCTCTCTCTCTCTCTCTCATCTGCTTCATCTCTCTCTCTTTCTGTCTCTTCTCTCTCTCTCTCTCTCATCTTCTCTCTTCTCTCTCTCTCTCTTCTTCTCTCTCTCTCTCTGTCTTTCTCTCTCTTTCTCTCTCTCTCTCGCTCTTCTCTCCTCTCTTCTCTCTCTTTCTCTCTCTCTCACCGTTGAGTGTAGTGGCCGACGAATGTATGGATGATGACATTGTTTCAGTGCTCGCTCGTGCGCTCGGTTAATTGGATTTTGTGGTGCGCATCGCTGTGTCCGTGATGTGCGGGCGCTTTGTCGTGAGCTATGACGTTGCACCAGGTGCGTGAGATTCAGGGTTGCACAGTGTCAGTGAGGTGTATGCAGGGTTGCCACCAGGTGTGCGACGAGGTATTCAGGGTTGCCACCAGGTTCATGACTGATTCAAGTTGCACCCAGTGTCCAACTGTGAGCGTATGCACGGTTACCACCAGGTGGCGTGACTGATTCACGGTTGCCACCAGGTGGCGTGACTGATTCAGGGTTGCCACCAGGTGGCGTGACTGATTCAGGGTTGCCACCAGGTGGGTGACTTTGATCAGGATTGCCACAGGTAGCATGGACTGATTCGGGTGCCACCATGATGTCAGTGGAGCGTAATGCAGGCGTTTGCACCAGGGTGGCGTGATCGTGAGCTGTATTTCCTCGTGCCTTTGTTCCTCTGTGGTCATTGCTTAACGAATCTCTCGTCCACACTGGATTAACGACGGATTAATCAGCTGAGCGTCGTCATGGCGACAACATTTTTTTTTTTTTCGCCTCCGTGCCAGCTTCACGTCATGACGGCACGAACACGTCGAACTTGCATAGACCGGCGCCGCTTTTTTTCCTGTTTTTGGCGTTGTCGCGTCGTTGTTTGAATCTGTTCGGCGCAGTGGCGTAGTTAGGGGGGGGCAGGCAAGGGGCCTGGCCCCCCTTGTTGATCCGAAAGTAAAATTAAAAATATAAAATAACGAATTGTGTCTACTAAAAATATAATTGCTCGTAGTCAGAATGAAGGCTGTAAATGTACTCAAGTTGTTCAAATACCATCTCCTGCAATCTACAATTTCAAATTTTCTGGGGGAGAACCCCATACCCCCCGCCTGTTTTCACCCCTCCTTGGAATCCCAACAGTTACATTCATACTTACATATCTTGGAGCATGGAACAACGCAACAAAAATTGTCATCTTCTTTGCAAGCGCCAAAACAAGATTGCAGAGCTGGAGAGTGGGGAGGTACGTGTGTAAGAGGGCAGGGAGGGGACCATTGGAAATTTTCTAGTATAATCCACTATTTTGGGCAGTTCGCTGTTTTTGCCCCCCACCCCCCTGTTAAAAAATCCTGACTACGCCACTGGTTGTGCGGCGATGAATGTGTCAGTTGTGCGCCCGTCTAAATGACGGAAGGTTCCGTTTATGTTTTTTTTGTCGTGTTCGAGATTGTTTGGCTGCGACAGGAATAGAAATGACCAATTTCGGTTGTGCAAGAGTACGGTTTCGGCATTTCTCGCATGTTTATTACCGTATTTATGATGCGATTTAACTTTCAGCTACGTTTACTTTTATTACACTTATTATACGATTGTTATATTAGTTTAATGTTTTGTTATTGTGTCACGTGGTCATTAATTATACTGTTAAGCTTTTAACATTCAATTAATCTTTAAGATACTTATTATTTCATAATTTAACTTTTATGCTCTCTTTTTATGCTATAATAATGTTTATATGAAAAGTCTGATGATGATGATGATGGATCATTATGATGAATGATGATCATTAATGAATTGATGATGATGATGATCGAGTGATGATGATAGACGATGACAGATGACGATGGACGATTTGATGATGAGGGATGACGATTGACGATGATGATAATAATACATTAATAACAACTAACGGTAAACAGTAGTTAAGTTTGTTTGTTTTCGTGACAGTGTCAAAACATTCCGTCCTGCCCGGCCGCCATTTCGGCCGACAGTTCCGCAGGCCAGCCGCCTGCAGCTCACGTCCAGTCAGTCTTACAATGCCAATTCAAGGTATGCCCCCTCCCCCCTCCTCCATCACTCCCGCACCATGCGCCCCGATCCGCCATCCCCCCCCGGCCCCACCGTCGCCCCCCGACACCCACGATCGCCCCCGGACCCCACCATCGCCCCCCGACCCACAATACGCCCCCGACCCCACCATCGCCCCTCCGACCCCCCATCGCCCCCCCACCCCAACCATCGGCCCTCCGACCCACCATCGCCCCCGACCCCACCATCGGCCCCCCACCCCACATCGTCCCCGCGAACCCCACCATCGCCCCCCGGACCCACCAATCGCCCCCGACACCCACCATGCGCCCTCCGACCTCACCATCGCCCCCCAACCGCAGTCGCCCCTGATCCCACCAATCGCCCCCTGACCCCACCATTCATCACACCACCGACCAGCCCCGCCCCGGCCGTCGCGGCTGATGCTACAGCTGAGCGGCCAATCGTAGTATCTGGCTCCTAGCATCTGTTGTTGTCTCCGCTGATGATTCACCAGAGGTGGTGCCAACGTGATCTGCGGCGTGTTGCTGGCATGTGTGTGCATGAGAGAGAGAGCAAGGGAGAGATAGAGATAGGGACAGAGAGAGGACTGAGAGTGGAGAGAGACGTGAGAAGAGAGGA
>NW_014580336.1:0-368 GCF_000485595.1 Priapulus caudatus | reverse complement strand
ACCCCACCATCATCACACCCACCAACCCCACCGACCCCACCATCGCCCCCCGACCCCACCATCCCTCCTCACCCACCGACCCAGCCCCCGACCCTCACCATCGCCCCCTGACCCCACCATCATCACACCCACCGACCCAGCCCCCGCCCCCTGCCGTCGCGGCTGATGCTAGTGATGCGGCAATCGTAGTATCTGGCTCTAGATCTGTTGTTGTCTCGCTGATGATCACCAGCAGGTGGTGCCACGTGTCTGTGGCGTGTTGCTGCATGTGTGTGCATGAGAGAGAGAGGCAGGGGAGAGAGAGAGGAGGGAGAGAGGAGGGAGAGAGAGAGAGAGAGAGAGAGAGAGAGAGAGCGTGCGCGTGCGTG
>NW_014580335.1:13380-18126 GCF_000485595.1 Priapulus caudatus | reverse complement strand
CACACACACACACTCTCTCTCTCTCTCTCTCTCTCTCTCTCTCTCTTTCTCTCTCTTCGTCTCTCTCTCTCTCTCTCTCTCTCTCCCTTCCCTCTCTATACATTGCTACATCTTCATTATAACTACGCGCGTATGTCCGCGGAAATAAAATTCGCGAGATTATGCAAAATTATTTATTAAATCTCTATAAATGCAGAAATAAATGTAGAGCGATGTCTGCTGCGTGTATTTACGAGCGTAAGTTAATATTGGTATTAAATGATGAAGTAGATGTAGATGTTAGGCAAGCAGCAATATCGTCATTAGAGTCATTATCGTTAATCATTGATTATTATTTATCTCTGCTACAAATATTGCTCTTCTACAATTATACGCCGGGCTCTCTTCTCTCTCTCTCTCTCTCTCTCTCTCTCTCTCTCTCGTTCTCTCTCTTCTCGCTCTCTCCTTCTCTCTCTCTCTCTCCTCTCTCTCTCTCTTTCTCGCTATCTCTCTCTTCTCTCTCTTCTCTGTCATGTCTCTTCATCTCCCTTCGTCTCGTTCCTCTCTCTCTACTCAATCTTGCGTCTCTCTCTTCCTCTGTGCTTCGCATGTCATGTTTCTGCTCTCGTTGTGACCGACTGCTCTGTCTCTCTACTCTCTCTCTCACTCTTCTCTGCTCATCGCTCATCTCTTTTTTCTCTCCTCTCTCATCTCTACTCTCTCATCTCGCCTCCTACTCTCTCTCTCTTGCAGCTCTCTCTCTCATCTCTGCACTTCTACTCTCTCTCTCATCTCTTCTCTCTCTAGTCGCTCTGTGTCATGCGCCTGTCTGTTCTCTCTCTCTGCGTTGTCTGTCGTCGGCTCTCTCTCTCTCTCTCTCTCTCTCTCTCTCTCCTCTCTCTCTTTCTGTATCTATCTATCTCTCTCTCTCTCTCCTCGCTCTCTCTCTTATCTCGCTCTCTCTCTGCTCTCTTCTCTTCCCTCTCTTTTTCTGGTGGCCGCGCCTGTCTGTCTGTCTGTCTTCTGTCTGTCTGTTTTCTGCTGCTTCTCTCTGCTCTTTCTTTTCTCTCTCTCTCTCTCGTCTCTCTTCGTACTCTCTCTTCTTTCTCTCTCTATCTTCTCTCTCTCTCTCTCTCTTTCTCGTCTCTCTCTCGTGTCGTGTCATGTCTTTGTCCTCTCTTCTCTCCCTCTCTCCCTTTCGCTCCCTCCTTCTCTCTCATCTCTCTCCCTCTCTCCCTCTCTCCCTCTCTCTCCCTTTCGCTTCCCTCTCTCGCTACTCTCCCTTTCTCCCTCTCTCGCTATTCCTTTCTCCCCCTCTCTTCATACACCTGGTGCTGAGCTGCGTATATAGCTAGCTGCTAGCAAGCTAAGATGCGAGTTTTTTTAATTTCGATTTTCTCGGCTACTCGTAAAAAATTATGACGGTTCGTTTCTTTCCTTAAGGTCTCGGATTTTTGCTGATTGGTGCTGTAGTGTGTGTGGTGCATGTCGTGTGTGTGTGTGTGTGTGTGTGTGTGTGTGTGTGTGTGTGTGCGTGATGTAGGCCTATAGGATGTGTGATGTATAGTATGTGTGATCACAGTGATGTATAGGATATGTGTGGATATATGGGGGATTTGTGTGGCTGTATAGGATGTAGGCCGATCGCTCGCACAGATAGGGAGAGACAGACGGCCCAGTTACGTTCCCTGCAGCTAGGGGCGCCACGGTTACGTCCCGCAGCTAGGTGGCGCCACGGTTGGGGCCAGGAGGGAGGCAGGCAAGGAGGCAGGCAGGCACGCACGCACGCACGCACGTACGCACGCACGCACGCATGCAGGCAGGCGGTGAGATATACTCACGAGATCGCGGACCAGCCATGTATAAAATCTACCCATGTATAAAACCCAGCCATGTATAAAACCCAGCCATGTATAAAACCTAGCCATGTATAAAACCCAGCCATGTATAAAACCCAGCCATGTATAAAACCTAGCCATGTATAAAACCCAGCTTTGTATAAAACCTAGCCATGTATAAAACCTAGCCATGTATAAAACCTAGCCATGTATAAAACCCAGCCATGTATAAAACACCGCCATGTATAAAACCTAGCCATGTATAAAACCTAGCCATGTATAAAACTCAGCCTTGTATAAAACCTAGCCTTGTATAAAACCTAGCCTTGTATAAAACCCAGCCATGTATAAAAACTTGGCCATGTATAAAACCTAGCCTTGTATAAAACCTAGCCATGTATAAAACCCAGCCATGTATAAAACCTAGCCATGTATAAAACCAGCAGTGATATAAAACCAGCCAATGTATTTAAAACCTGCCATGGTATAAAACCGTAGCCTTGTATAAAACCTAGCCATTGTATAAAAACCTAGCCATGTATAAAACGAGCCATGTCTATATAAACCATAGCCATGCTATAAAACCCAGGCCTTGTAAGTAAAACCTAGCCATGACTATAAAACACTAGCCATCGTTATAAAACCTAGCCATGGTTATTAAAAAACCCAGCCATGTATGTAAATCGCGCAGCCTGTATAAAACCTATGCCATGTATAAACCTAGCTGCATGTATACGAGACCAGGCCATGTATAAAACCAGCACCATGTATACTAAACCAGCCATGTCTATAAAACCCAGCCATCGTAATAAACCCAGCCATGCTATAAAACCTAGCCATGTTATTAAAACACAGCATGTATAAACCCAGCCAGTGTATAAACCTATCCATGTATAAACTTTAGCCATGTATTAAACCCAGCCATGTTTATAAACCTAGCCCAGTGTATAAAACCCTATGCATGTATAAACACCAAGCCATGTATAAAACCTAGGCCATGCTATTAAAACCAGGCCATGCTACTAAAAACCTTCGCCTAGCATGTATAAACCTGATGCATGGTATAAACACCCGAGCCATGTATAGAAACCTAAGCCATGTGATAAAACCCAGCCATGCTAGTAAAAAACCCGAGCATGTATAAAACCCAGGCCATGTTTAAAACCCAGCCATGCTATAATAACCCAGCCAGTATAAAACCTCGCCAGTGTTATTAAAACCCAGCCATGTATAAAAACCAGGCCCAAGTGTGATAAAACTAGCCATGTATAAAAACTAGGCCACTGTATAAAACCTAGCCATGTAATAAAACCCAGCCCACCAGTATAAAACCCGTAGCCAATGTCATAAACACCAGCCATGCTAGTAAACCTCAGCATGGTATAAAACCAGCCTCATGTATGAAAACCCAGACCATGCTATTAAAACCCAGCCATGTAATAAAGACCCAGCTGGCTACTTCAGCTCTCCGCGCCGCCCGTGATGAAAAAAAACCGCTAAACCCCGTAAAAACCCCGACGTTGTTTGCGATTATCGACCGACGCTGCCGCATAAGATGCATCGCTGTTTTGTAATCCGCCCCCTGGATAGCGAATCAAACAGATTCACGCGCAGGAGCTTGCAGCTAGAGGTGCTTTTTACCCGAGCGCTAGTACTGACTGGCAAATCACCCCACTACTCTCTCTGTGCTGTCTGTCTCTCTCTCGCTCTCTCTCTTATCTCTCTCTCTTCATCTCTCTCTCTCTCTCTCTTCTCTCTCTCTCTCTCTGTCTCTCTATTCTCTCTCTCTCTCTCTCTCTCTTCTCTCTCTGTCAGGGAAATGTCTGTCTGTGTCTCTTTCTCTTTGCTCTCTTCTTTCTCTCTGCTTTCTCTCATCTCTCTCTTTCTGTTCTCGCGGTTCTCTCTCTTCTTTCTCATCTCTGTTTCTCTCTCTCTCTCCCTCTCTCTCTCTTCTTCTTCGTCGTCTCTCTCTCTCTCTCCCTTCGTATACTTCTCTCTCATCTGCTCTTGTCCTCTCATCTTTCTCGCGCCGCGGTATCGCGGGAGAGGGGTTAGGGGGGTCATCGTGCGGAGAAGGCGAAGAAGGGGACGGGGCTCCTCGGTAATGGTGAGCGAGGAGCGGAGGGAGGCGGGCGTAACTCAGTGCGGGAATGCCTGTTGCATGCCATGTTAGTAGGATATTAAAGAGGGTACACTAGAATGGATCCCTCCGTAAGAGGAGCAGGGGGAGGGGGTCCTCCGCTAATGGATGAGAGCGGAGAGCGGGCGTCATCCGTAAGATGAGGTAGCGGGAGGGGCGTCCTCGTAAAAGAGGAGGAGCGGGGAGCGGGGTCCTCCGTAAAAGGAGAAGGGGAGGGCGCTCCTCCGTATAGAAGGAGAGGGGAGAAGGAGGTCCTCCGTAAGAGGAGAGGGAGGAGGCGGAGTCACCCGCTTAAGAGGGGAGGAAGGACGGGGAAAGGGAGGGGGTCTTCCGTAAGAGGAGAGGGGGAGGGGGTTCTTCGTAAGAGGAGAGGGGAGGGGTCCTCCGTAAGATGAGAGGGGAGAGGGTCTTCCGTAAGAGGAGAGGGGGAGGGGTCCTCCGTAAAAGGAGAGGGGGAGGGGATCGCTCCGTAAGATTAGAGGGGAAGGGGGTCCTCCGTAAGAGGAGAGGGGGAGGGGTGGAGAAAGGGAGATCTAGAGGCGCTGACTCACAGCGTGGATGCGTGTCGAACCTACGACTGAATTTACATAATTCCCAGAATTAAGCGGGAGTTAAATGGCCATATATCGTGATAGATGCTGCACCGAGGGGAAATCATAGAGATGGCCAGCAGAGATACCAGCAGACGGAGGAGCGAGAGAGGAGGAGGAGAAGGAGGGGAGAAGGAGGAGGGGGAGGAGGAGGAGGTAAGAGAAGGAGTTAAATGGCCATATATCGTGATAGATGCTG
>NW_014580335.1:9845-10872 GCF_000485595.1 Priapulus caudatus | reverse complement strand
CATCCCTGCACCCCAACATCCCTGCATCCCAGCATCACTGCATCCCAGCATCCCAGCATCCCTGCCACAGCGAGAGCAACCTGCCCCAGCATGCTACATACCCCAGCCTATCCCAGCATCCCTGCATCCCAACATCCCTGCATCCCAGCATCCCAGCATCCCAGCATCCCAGCATCCCTGCCACAGCGAGAGCAACCTGTCCCAGCATGCTACATACCCCAGCCTATCCCAGCATCCCTGCATCCCAGCATCCCTGCCACAGCGAGAGCAACCTGTCCCAGCATGCTACATACCCCAGCCTATCCCAGCGTCTGGCTCATGTTTCCTCGTCTGTTTATTATCAGAGAGAGAAGCTCTGAGGGAGAACCACTCTTGTACGGGAGAGAGAAGAACACCTCCACCGATGTTTGGCCTGCAGTGACGCGGCCCAGTAGCGAGCGAGGAGGAGACGTAGGAGAAAGAGGAGGAGAAGTAGGAGAAAGAGAAGGAGGAGAAGGAAGAGGGACGCCTCGGAACGGATACCGGTGAGTGGTGAAACCGATTTAACTTCCCGATCCTCCCCACCGGGCCCCATCTTGCCCACCTCCCTCTCCCCCTGCCGGCTCTCCCCCTAACGGATCTCCCCCTACTAGTCCTCTATGTTGTTTTGTTTCCGATCTGGCAGGTGGCGCCACAGCCGGAGCAGTCCGAAAACCTTGACGCGGCGTTGCCGTGGCGACCGCGCCCCGCTGCATCCTCTCTCGCGTGCGGGGCGGATGCTGAGGGATGTATCGGTGGAGCGGATGATGTTACGAGGGCTTCACTAAACGCTGTGCTGACGTTACGTGATTGAAACCATGCTGGCGGTGGTGGTGGGAGGGGGGGGGTCCTACTACTACTGCTGCTACTGCTGCTGCTACTGCTGCTGCTACTGCCGCTGCTGCCTCCCACCTATGTATCATTTTCTCTCCTCTGGCTTTCCTTTTTATCCATTTATAATATCCTTTATATCCTTCTCTCTCGCTCTCTCTCTCTCTCTCTCTCTCTC